>NC_084803.1:12074477-12374477 GCF_963583255.1 Pyrus communis | reverse complement strand
TTTAAGCAACTTATTAAGAAAGGAAAAAGCATTATAAAATATATTATATAGCACATCATGGAAGCTAGACCAAATCACATTTAAATTATAGATTCTAGAAATCTTTTTTTGCAGCTTCATGGGGATTGTCTATTACTGATGAGGATTAAATGAAAAAATATTGGCTTCTCAAGCAGCTAACTAGCTGTACGTGTGGGTCGATCTTATATATTTAATTAATTAAGATTTACCTTAATCTTTTCCCTATATAAGATAATAGAGATCAATGTAAAATATGTCTAGTATTAAAAATTCTCAAATTTAAGTAGTTTCTCAAAAAGAATGGTAAAATATGGAGAATTGACTAATATATGGTGGGAAATTCGATTAGATATGTTTGTTTGTGAATGGTTAAGGAACCAAATCTAATTTGAGCTGTTCCACGCATGATCTGTGGGTCATATTTTATGAGTTGTTGTGTGGTGGAAAGTGAGAATGCTCCATTTTCTTAAACGTACATGTGAACTCATGCAATTACCCAAAAAACCTCGTTTATTGAGGTTTTCTCAAATTAAACATTGAGCATGTCAAGCTAAGTTGCTAACTGTAAGTTAGAGATTTCATATTCAAATTTCATGAATAGAGTTCAATATAATTTATAGTTGGTGCTATCCACACATTTTTATTTTTCGTACACATCATGTTAATTCTTATTATGTTATTTATAAGTTAACTAAGTAAAAAGAAGTGTGAAATAAGTGACATAAAACAAAAGTTCGCCAAATTTTTTTTTTTTTTTTTTTTTTTTTTTTTTTTGAAGAAAAAGGTCGCCAAATTATGAGTTAATAAAATAATATAAAACAAAACCTCAAAAGGTAAAGGTTATAAAACAAAAGGGAAAGGTTATATTTACTTAGGGGTAAAACTGTTAATTTCTGTCACAACTGTCTCTTTATAATAGCGACAATTGTACAACGTTGGCATTGGAAGGAGGCAAATTCCATTTTCTACAGTAATTGATAACGTGAAATAAGTGTACCTATACAGTTTAAACACCAAACAATTATTCTTAACTGTTTATAATGAAGTTAAATAAAATCACTATATGGCATAAGACTTATGTAGCCCTGTTTAAGTACAGTGTTTCCTTAAACATCAGTCTTATGGCTTGTGTTCAAAGTGTATATCTCGAAGTAATTTTTTAAAGTTAGAAAATTTCATGAAATACGTTACTAAAGATTTCAAAGTATAAGAGCATGAAGCTAAAAGTATGTAGTCAATATCAATACATTGTACACTAGATAAGTTTGGTATAAATTGCCTCATTGCATACTCTAGCTTGTTAGTTTGAACTGAATTTATATCGTTGCAACGTCATCCAAAATTATATACTTGTACTACTACTGAAAGTCCTATGGGGCTATTTGTATACGTGACTTATATTCGCCATGAACTTTAGTAAAGTGCTTTTTTCAGCTTGTAAATTTTGAAGTATATTTTTCTTTTCGTATTTCTCTAACCTTTGTAGGAATACAAAAAACAATTGTCAATTCCCGATAAACTTCCACACTTTTCAGAGTTAAATTCTACTCAAGTTCAATTTCTTGAAGACTGAAGTCACATTATTTCAGACTTGACAACGATGACCTGTCAAATGATCAAGACTTACTATCATCAGTGGCGGAGCCAAAATTTCATGTGCAAAGGGACCTTACACAACTATAGAGAAAGAAAAAATGAATAGTGGTTATAAAATTACTAATGCAAAACGTTATAAAATATCTACAAATAATTTTGTAGTCAAAATTAACATATGCATAGATAATTTTATCCACTTATTCTCCACGAATTTCATATTTTGAAACCATTGTATGATATCATCTATACTATTGAAAGAATATACTAAACCCAGTAGAGAGAATTATTACAAAATTGAAAACCCTAAATCTCAAGTAAGAGGTAATTAAGATAGAGTAGAAACAAATATTTTATAGAGAATAATAGAGTTTTACAAACCTTATTGTTCTTTATTCAATAAATTTGAGATTTGGAATGACTAAATACATGAAAGTCAAGAAGAATAGGGAGAATAGGTATGCCGGTGTTGATTTTGTAAATTAAAAGTAGATGATGGGTTTTAATTTAAAAGTTGTTGATTTGTGATAATGACCATTTAAACTATTAACTTAATTTTTGGGAAGGATATGTTGGATGAATAAAAAAGAGATATCAATTGGATTTGTTTTAAGTGTTGAGAAGGGTTGCAAAGTAAAAAAAAAGTAGGTGTAATAATACTAATCTTATTTTTTGAAGTCAAGGTAGGCCTAGGACTACTTAAGTCCTTATGTGCCTCCGCCAGTTACTATCATTGTCATATTTCGGTCTGGGCGGGATTACTTTTCGGGCCCGATTCCACCGTAGCACGATATTATCCGCTTTGGGCCCCTAGCACACCCTCACGGTTTTGTTTTTGGGAACTCACACGAGAACTTCCCGATGGGTCACCCATCATGGGAATGCTCTCGCGCGCTACTCGCTTAACTTCGGAGTTCCTACGAACTCCGAAGCCAGTGAGCTCTCAAAAGGCCTCGTGCTAGGTAGAAATGGGAATAAACATATAAGGATCACTCCCCTGGGCGATGTGGGATGTCACAATCATCATGGGAAGTTTTTTACAATATGTTGTAATGAACGTGTGTGTGTGTGTGTGTATATTGTAATGAACAAGACAGTCACTTTCGAGCCGTTTTCCAGTCAAACCACAGTGAGTTAGCAAATCTTAAGGATCAAAGTGATGTGTTATAAAAATCTTAAGGATCATTTTGACTAAAAAACCTATTTTATGTCTACTACATATTTGGTTTTGAAACAAAGAAGCGAATAATTAATTAAAACTGAAAGATAATGAAAAATTAAGAACACGTCTGCCGTCAAATCCAATTAATACCTCATTCTTTCTTATGGTGTACATGCAACGATTTCAACCATGTCCATTTAATATAAATTATATTCGTTAACCGATGCTTGAAGCTACCTGTGCAAAATGCATTTCTAATTAGAAGCACATTATTATTATAAAATTATATAATAGCATTACTAAGTAGACTGCCTATAATCTACATTATATCATTCAACTGCATGAATAAATTATAAAATCCATGTCGTGAATCATATGATTAATTAAAAACAATTATACAGAAATGTGAAGATGGTGTGGTTTCCTTGGTGCCCTATTAATGCCATGCCATGTGTATCGTTGTCATCAGGCACTGACGTACCACAATTCTTACTTAACAATAATGTTAAACATATTTTAGTAAATTCACATATAGTATCACATATTTCCATTAACAATTTTACAGGAAATAAGTAGTTTTATTCATTATTCACAAAGAAAAACAAGAAACTTTGATTTTAAATTATGTAAAAAAACCCTATCGTGTCATTTGCGAATTGTGTATGTATAATGTACCTTATAAAATTATGGCTTGTTTTGAACTAGTTTTATATGAGGCATTTCATTCAAGCGCATTTTCCATGTTCATTGATGAATATCTAACATTGTTTGATGCAAACAAAAATAATGCATACCTAAATAGTTATGTGTTTTTTAAACTCAGAAACAATTTTGCTTATTTAATCAATCTAAACAAAAGAAAAGCCGTTTTCAATTAGTTATGTGAAATCAATTCTAGAATCTGTCTGAAACACTCAGAAAGAAAGAAGGAAACGAACCCTAAATTGTCTATAACTTGCGGTGCTTTTAACCTAATTAGTTAGGGTTAGAAAACAACAACAACAAAAAAAGGCATAAGCAACTTTTTGCAAGGAGAATAAAAGGATTTTAATAGTAGTAGGAAAAACGGGGAATATTTATGTTAACTGGAATTGATTTGATGAGTGATGGAGTTAGTATAGTAATAGAATATTAAGGAGAAGACAAAAGGGAAGTGGAGTGGAGAGAGATGCAGGGAATATATGATATCTACTGTAGATTTGCAGGCACATGCAAACTTACAGAGTAGATTTCTCCATACGATTTGCAAAGCAAAAAGAAAAAGAAAAGAAACGAAAAGGAGAGGTGAACAATCTGGAGAACGCTGTGTTTGTTTTGTGTTTTTAGGCCATCTCTAACCAAGGGCTAGTCAGAGGACTGGTTTTAGCCTTCTGGTCCTTCAAGATATTAATATTTTAATGAACAGTGCAGGGCCATATTTGCTTCCATCTCCAACCGAGGGTCATAGGGCTCGTTTTAGCCCTATCACAAAAAACCGTCTCCAACCGAGGGTCAAAGGGCCATAGAGCCAAATATAATTTATTATTTAAATTTAAAAACTACAACTTATATTTAAAAACTACAACAATTTAAATTTAAAAACTACAACTTAAATTTAAAAACGACAAATTAAATTTAAAAACTACAAATTAAATTTAAAACTACAAATTAAATTTAAAAACAACATTAACTTAAATTTAAAAACTACAACAACTTAAATTTAATATCCATAATCAACATCATCTTTGTAACATCTCACATCGCTCAGGGATATGGATCCTGTAAGCCTTATATGTATATTCTCATCTCTACCTAGCACGAGGCCTTTTGGGAACTCACTGGCTTCCGGTTCCATAAGAACTCCGAAGTTAAGCAAGTTCGGGCGAGATCGTTCCCATGATGGGTGACCCACTGAGAAGTTCTCGTGTGAGTTCCCAAAAACAAAACCGTGAGGGCATGGTCGGGGCCCAAAGCGGACAATATCATGCTACGGTAGAGTCGAGCCCGAGATGTGGTGGGGGCCTGGGCCGGGATGTGACCCCAACCCCAATCGAGGCATGCTGGTCGTCAAGAGAGGATGACGTAGCCATGTGCGCTGTGCGAAAATGAACGTGATATGAAAATACGGATAAATAAAAACCTACTAACTAATTTACACTAGACTAGCATAAGTACGAGTGTAAATGTTTAGAGTAAAGGACACACATAACCAGAGCGTAGGTATCATGATGCAGTCTAGAAATGTAATTACTAATTGTAAAGATCATAAAAGAAACCCTACATTGGTAGATGTCTGTCAGAGTCCGCCGTGAAGTCCTCGTGAGCCACCGACAAGAATTTCTATCTAGAATCTGGAGGGGCATAAAACAGAAAGTGTGAGTTCCCAGAAACAAAACCGTGAAGGCGTGGTCAGGGCCCAAAGCGGACAATATCGTGCTACGGTGGAGTCGAGCCCGGGATGTAGTAGGGGCCCAGGTCGGGATGTGACAATCTTCATCATCCGCCATTGTAAGAGTATAGTCAGAGGTAAACAACTACCGCCGAGACAGAATTTCCTTTTTTTTTCTATCAAAATAGGCCTTACTCATTGGAGTGTAATTCGAAATGTTCCTTTCCATATTCTTATCATCCATCTCTTCTTGTATCTGTTTGGCTAGTTCTTCATGCCTACACTTCCTTTCTTTTGCCTCAATGGCATTTTACTCCGCCATTAATCTCAATGAGGCCGCCAGTTCATGTTGAGCGACGTAATTAGCAATTGTCTTGCCCTTTTCCTTCAACCTTCGCGCCTTGTTTCATCTCATAGCCTAGGTATGGAACCTTCACCCGAAGACGGATTTTCTATCCTTATTTGTTGAATGGTAGGAGATCCATCTTCATCCATATCTGCAGCTGAGGATGCAGTTCTGAACACTGATGTAGGAGCTCTATGTTGAGGTGGATCTTCAAATAACACCCACCCTTTACAAATTTACCAACAACCGTGAAACTGAAAGGGTTTTGAGCTGCCCTCCATATACAATTCCTTCGCTTGGCGTACCTAGAAAATATAATTACAAAAATTAAAGAAAATTAATTTATGAAATTAAATGTAATATAATTAAACATTTAAAATAAATTGTGAAAACACTAACTTCGTCGTAGTAATTGGCGCCGCTTTCATGTCTACTTGCGGTTGCTAATAGTGCTTGATGTCATTTATTCAAAATTGGATGAAGATGTTTCTTCCATCTTGAAGAACAACTCTCGTGGTTTCAGGTATTCCGTGGAATGGTGCATTCATAGAACTCTAAGTATTTTTTAGACGCACGACTCCAAACACCTTCACTTGTTTGAGAAATCTCCCTCACACTATCTTCCGAGACCCATCTGTAAGCCCTGCAAAGAGCTTCATCTTCTTTTCGGGTCCAAGCCCCACCTATAATTGCAGATGAGGCCATTTTTATTGAAAATTTTGAAGGAAATTGTTGAAAAAAATATTGAAACTTTGAAAGAAATATTGCAGATGAAGGAAATATTGAAGGAAATTATTGAAAAATTGAAAGAAATATTGCAGATGAAGGAAATATTGCATATGAAGTGAAGAATTGAAAGAACTTCACCATATTTATAGAAGAAAAAAAAGGTTTAAATTCAAAAAAAAAAAAAATTGAATAAAACGGCTAGCTGCAATTAGCTAGCTATTGTATTCAAATTACTATTCATGTCGGTTATAACCGACACTATTGCAATTCAAATTACTACACGAACAGTAATTAATCAAAAATATTCATGTCTAGCCGTAATATTTAAATCACTATTCGTGTCGGTTATAACCGACACTATTGAAATAATCTAAATTATTCTTGTCGGTTATAACTGACAGGAAATCCAACACATTTAAAAAATTATGGCCAGCCTGGGGCTGGCTGGCTGGCTGGAAAGGGCCAGCCCTTTGGCCCTTTCAAATTCCATGAGGCCCACAAGCCCTCTGGATTAGCCCTAGGTTGGAGACGATTTTCGGGCTATTTTCTCTGCCCTCTAACCCTCTGGACTCTTCAGTTGGAGATGGCCTTAGGGATTGAAAATTAAAAAGCCAACTCCACAAGAAATTTTATGTTAATTCAGAATAATAGGTCGACGACTGAATTGATATATTTCATTTTTGAAGTAAAAATATGTGTCTGGATTCTAAATATATTGTAAAATCTCGCCAAATCCACCCTCCACAATTTCCATATCCTTTCAAATCAGCCTCAAATCCCATATTATATAGGATTTCCCAGAATTAAATATTATTCGAATACAGCACACGGGGAGTTGCACCAAACTTCACAACTGGTTAAGGTTATTAAGAGAAACTGATGAAGTGGTCGGGTTGGTGTGCGTACGTGTGTATGTGTGGGATTGATAATTATATACACATTAAACTCTGTCTCTGCAGAAACTTTTGTTGGATCAGTTAAAAATTGAAAAGAATCATCAAAGATTTCTTGATAAAAGTTTGATCCATATCATACTATCTTTGCTACCACTCCTCCCGTCACGCCATATTTAATCTTTTATAAATATTTATCCGTTGACCGTAAAAACGATCTTCAAAGCAAAATAACTTCTGTATAATATATGAACTCACATTTTATTATCTGAAAACAATATATGATCTCATTAATAGAGTTCGGTTGCGGTCCCTTTCGGTTGGGTTCTAGAGCTACTTCTGGACCGTGTTTATCGCCTTTAGACTTGTTTAAGTAAAACTATTAGATTGATTAAGTTGGCCTTATTTTTTGTTTTTTCAAATCTTTTTGGTTTGGAGACTTTCATATTTAGTTCAAGATACACTCTTAAAAATCTGTATATGTTTTTGACATTATAATAAAACTGCTATTTTTTTTCTGCAAGAAAGAAAATGCAAAACTCTAATCGTATTTCCAAATCAATTGAAGATGAATAGGTAAAAGATATTGCATGTTGTTGGAAATTTAAGTAGAAATTTCATTGCACCATATTGATTACCACCAAAAGGTTATCTCACTTTATAAGGCTTCGTAACTTATAGAAAGTGGTTGGAGTGATGGATCATGGAGAATAAAATTGGGCTCAATCTTGGGGTTAGGCTTTAGGTTGTACTAATGAATTGATAATTAATATATAATTAATTATCAAAAGATGAGCCTTGGGAGATGTCTCCCAACAGACATATACCATTCTCATACATGTTGCGAACATGCATAAACTTATTATATATACATTCATATGCATGACATTTAGAACACAGAAAAACAAAATTCTTCTTCTACAATCCCAAACATTCTTAATGAGAGAACCACAAAAAAATTCACTAGAAGTCAAGTTTTCCAGTGCTGGAATTCTGACTTAGATCGTTGAATCCTGGTGAAGCAGACGTCCGTAGAACTACAAGCATTGAGTAGGGAAGAAATTTCTGTTTCAAGGACATTGCAGTACGCAAGCCTCGATCTTCAATTTGTCTGTTTAATATTATTTCATTTTGTTCATACTTTGTTAATTTATTTATTCGTATTTATTATTTATTAGCATATATAAATTTATTATTAACCGTTGATATTTATCCAACACATTTATATGGATCGAAAACTACTCATATATAGGCCATTGTAATAACTTGTTTTATTGGTGGATTATGCAGGGGTTGTGCATTTATATATAATGCTTTGATTTGCTGGTGGCCCCATCCTTAAATTAAGCTGCATGATTGAGTAGTTAAAGAATACCTTGCAGGTACCTAGATCTCTTATGTATGCTAGCAATAATTTAATTTGTAGCCAAATGGTGAGCTAATTGATTTATAAAATACCCCATGAATCAATGTTTAAGCCTGGGTGGGAGATTCTCTTATATCCTTTTATGCAATACAAAAGTGCAAGAGGGTCTAAAGGATTTGTGTAACTAGGGTTAATTATGAATTTATAGGGCAAAAATGGAATATTGGAATATGGGGATTTTAGAGGATGTATTTTTGCTCATCATTTTTAAGTGGTGGTAATGCTCATCATCTGACTTAATTATTAGTAAGTTTAAATTTTGAGATTTGTGTTTGTCCATTATACAAATCTTGAAATTTTTAAATTTTGAGATTTGTGTTTGTCCATTATACAAATCTTGAAATTTAAATTCATTCAACAATGATAAATAAAGTAGTGAGCATCACCATTGGCTTATTATTATTTAATGAATTTAAATTTTGAGATTTGTGTTTATCCATTATTCAAATCTTGAAATTTAAACTCATTTAACGATGATAAATAAGGTAGTAAGCATCACCATCACTTGAAAGCAGTGAGAAAAATATTCACGACCTTGGAAGCTACAAAGAGAGCTCCTGAGTCCTGACCCACGTGGAATGCTAGAGAATTCAACACTTGGCCTCTCATCTCTTTTTAGATCTGCAAGTCTTGTAAGAAATTCTATTAAGGTCCTACTCATGACTTGGAAATGAAGTACAATATTAATGCAATTGTGCTCATTGTCTCCTCCTCAATCACAAAACCAACATACCCAGTGCTCTTATGATCTATCTTGGATATCATTTCTGATTTGTTTTCATTTAATAATACATCATTGTGATTCCCTAATCTTCAATACTTAAATTCTAATAATGCACTCTACCATATGATCATTGTTTGGTGTGCTTTGATTGTGTTTATATTTAGAGGGGATTTCTCATTAATTTTAATTGGGATTAAACATGTCCAAGTTAGAAACAATCAATCTATATATGTTCAAAATATGCAACAAATATTCTCCATATCAACGAAAAGTTATTGGGTGATAATGGAATACGTTTATGAAAAAAGTATAGTACTATACTATTATATACATGTTTGCAGTTAGCAAGTTACTTAAGCCTAGTATTAAGCCTTCCTATGAAAACTCGAATATAAACCCGGTCCAACCTATTTAATCTTTCATGATTTGATTTTAAATGTGTTCAAGTTAAAACAAATCAACTTATTCTCAAAAGATGCAGTAGTATTCTCTCGTATCGCGAAAATTATTCTGTGATATTGAACTTACAAGAAGTTCTAGTACTATATATACTCACCTATATATATGCCCACATTCACAATTAATTGGCTAACTAGCCTAGCAACAAATATTGAAGCTGAAACTCGAGTCTAAACCCGATTCAACCCAATGATAAACAAGGATGCTTGCACTATAGACAAGCCTAAACCCCATAATATTGTTTCCTTATATATCTTTCCTTTCCACGTGTTGGAAACTTTTTTTAATTGGCATATGACATTGGGCATATATCTTGTCTATAAAGTTTTTTGTTTAACAATTCAAAACTATACTAGTGATGATGTCATCTTCATGTTTATAAAATAAAATATGTAAATCACCCATGCTCACATGTTTATTTATTCCCTATACTCTGGTGTTGATGAATCCATTGAATTTGCTTTTTTAACTCAACGATGCCTACTTGTTTTGTAAAGTTCACAACTTTATGTTTTGCTTGCACGCATGCATGTGGTCATATTGACATTTTATGCACGTTATACTCGTTGGCAGTATCCCCGGCCCACCATTAGAGATAGGCTAGTCGGGAGTCTTGATCTAGTTGTTTATCATAGTGACTTTGTTTCTATCTTTTGATTTTCTGAAAGTTGAAAAGGTTTATCATGATTCGGTTTCTTATTTTCATTAAACTTAGATTTGAATTTAGAATTTTCTCTAACATAATGCAGACTGAATGCTACACAATGACAAATATGCTAGAATTAACAATTTATTAGCATATACCCTTAACTTACAAACAAAAAAGAGGTAAATAATTCTTCATTTGTAACGGATTAGACATGAATGAAACATAGCCTTTCTAATCCAATCATTTTGAGAGGAATTTAAATAGATAAATTTCCTCAATGAGTTATTCCAAATTGGACATGATTTCTTCTTCTTTTTTTTTTTTTTTCCTTCAACATACCTTTAATACAATGAATTATTCCTTCCAATCACATACACCAAGGGAAATCATTTTTGCATACGCTAGAAATTTTACTCTTATTAGTTTTTTCTTATGTAGTGGAAATGCCTTACAATCTGAAGTTTTACGCTTAAGGAAAGAAAAGTTCTTGGTGGATGTGTCATAGATAATGCTATTTTAGTGTTCAACAAATTTCTCTCTTAGGATAGGATAAAAAAAATGGGCCAACTACCCAGCATGCATGTCTCAAGTTTTTTTACCCAATTAGCCTTCGGCCTTATTGAGCCCATCCCATTACTGATTGAGTGATTCTTTGTATATCAAAGTTTTTTTTAAAACACCCATCAATTTTATTTAACATAAAAAAGATTTTTATATTCATATATAAGTTTTTTTTTTATGAAGCCCATATATAAAACTACCACAAAGGACTTGGTGATTTCTTAAGAATTTTTTTTTTTTTAACAGAGTTTTGAAACAAACAACGTGGTAATCAAACGATTGATAAACTTCACGATTATTGAATTTCACTTTACCGTACTTATCTAAATTTTACTTTGTTGTGCTTCTCTGAAACTTTACTCAAATAACAGAATGGAAGAGCATAGTGATAACTATGATAATCATGAAAACGAAAAAAACAAGTTTTTTGCAACTTTTTATCCAATTCTTAAGTACATATTCTTTGCAATGGTGTTGGATTTGGAAACACCATATTTTACAAGAAACTTGTTGGATTAATACACAAATCCAGATGGTATATCCATAGATTTTTTTTTTCCAAATTTGATTTTGAGTATCCTATCATTTCCAAATTTTTGTGATGGATCCTAGATTACATGGATTGAAGCTCTAGTTGTTTTTAATGATATTGTAGTTCTTGGTACTCTGGTTGTTCCTCATATAGCATCCGGTTATAGTGCAAATTTTGCTTCATGAAATAAAAAATAAATAAAAAAACAAAAAATAAAAAAACCATGCAATCACATGTAGAATAAAAAATTATGCTATCGGTGAAAATTTTCAAATTGAACAGAAAGCCTTCAAAAATAATACAAGGAAATCAGTGTCCAAAGAAAATAAAAAAATGAGCAGCCAAAAAAAAAAATGCTTAAAAGGTAAAAGAAGAATATTTTTGAAAGTTTAGTGAATTATTTTCAGTCCAAAGAAAATGTGTGAAAGTAAATTGAATATTCAAAAAACCTGAAGTGTCCAGACGAATCTTGAGTGGTGTACATAGAGCCACTCTTATTGAGTTCGGTTCCGGTTTAACTGGCCCAACACAGCAGATTGAAACCGGGCCGGCCAGAGCTTTGCCTCATCTTTGAGCAATGCAGACAGACACACTGCCACCACAGAAAGGATAAGGATTTAAAGCCCCCAACCTTTCAGGATGCTCATTCACCTGCAGCATAGATAAGCTTCAGACTTGAAAGCTTCAGTTTGCTAAATTTTTTCTCAAAGGTACAAAATTTAGCTGCATTGACTAATTGGGTTGTTGAACTTCTCCTCCTTTCTGTGTTTCGATGAGTTTGCAGTAATGGGTTGTTGATTATTTTTGTGATTTTTTTGGTTTTGCTTTAGGATATTGTAATTTCTCTGTTTTTCCGTCAGTCTTTTGCTGGTTTTGTTCTGTTTGTAAATACTGGTTTTTTGTAATGTTTGCTTAGTGTTCTTATTTTACTTCAATGTGTCATTGAAATGGAAGAGAAAGTTTGGTTCTTGTTTTTCAGTGAAAGTGTACAGTTGTTATGAATGGACTCTGCACACAGGATTGGGGTTGATTGTTTGTGTCTGTTCAGTGTTTCGGTTTGATATGCGTATAAATTAAGTTCGAAATTGGAATGTTGATTTTGTTGAATAATTAAATTTTTGGGGTGTTGGTGTCAACTTCATTGGTAAGTAATGGGAATTTGGGTGGTGATATCTATGTTTTGTTTTCGTTGCTCGACCAAAAGTAATTAGGTAATCGACATTCGATAATTTTGATGGAAGTTATCAAGTTTTTATCTATTAGCACTTGTAATGTGCTTTTGATGGAACCACGGGAGGATGTATTCTCATGGCTTGGGGTGTTAGCAATTGTATATGTACTCTCGGTGGAACCATGAGAGGATGTATTATCGTGTTAGCTGTATCTCACTTTGGATGAATCTTTTCGTTTTGTTCATCATTTTGATATTCTGTGCAGGTGAGCAAGGAATGGAAGTCTTATGTTAGCAGCAGACTCAACTTCTATTTTTCAAGTCAATATGACGCCTGTAATTCCGTTTTCTATAAGCAATGTCTCGCATATTCCTGGAAGTGCCTTTACTGCAAGAAAGAACAATTGTTTAACAAAATTCAGTTTTTCAAGGAATTCTGCAAACCATGCTCTATCCCCACGGACTTTTCTTTTTCCTTTTTCAACCTCTATCAAATCATTTGCATTGTACCACAGCAGATGCCCCGTACATCATAGATTTAGAATCCATGTATCTGCCACAGGAACCGATGTAGCGGTTGAGGAAGCAGACTCACCAGTTGCAGATGCAGCTTCTAGTGAAGCCAAATCCTCTGATGATAGTCCTGGCCCATCTCAAGATTCTCAACCAAAGCGTTCAAAACCTGTTAGGAAAAGTGAGATGCCACCTGTGAAGAATGAGGAGCTGGTTGTTGGTGCAACTTTTACGGGGAAAGTAAGATCAATCCAGCCATTCGGTGCTTTTATTGACTTTGGAGCTTTCACAGATGGCCTCGTACATGTTTCACAATTGAGTGATACTTACGTTAAGGATGTTGGAAGCGTTGTTTCTGTTGGGCAAGAGGTGAAGGTGACATTAGTTGAAGCCAATCCAGAGACTGGGCGGATCTCTCTCACTATGCGTGAACGTGACAATGGCAATAAGCCGCAGCAAAGGAAAGATGCTTCTGCTGGTAGTGATAGGGGTGGACCTGGTAGAAGGAGTGGCCCAAAGAAAGGCGAAAGGAAAAATGAGGTGAGGAAAACTACAAAGTTTGAAAAGGGGCAGGACCTAGTGGGCACAGTAAAGAATTTCGCCAGAGCTGGTGCTTTTATATCTCTTCCTGAGGGAGAGGAAGGATTCCTGCCTACATCGGAGGAACCTGATGATGGATTTGCAAACGTCATGGGGGAGACCTCCTTGCAGCTTGGCCAAGAAATAAATGTCCGTGTCCTGCGTACTACAAGAGGACAAGTAACCTTGACAATGAAGAAAGAAGAAGATATTCTAAAGTCGGACTCGCAGGTCAGTCAAGGAGTAATCCACACTGCAACAAACCCATTCCTTCTGGCTTTTCGCCAAAACAAGGATATTGCTTCATTTTTGGACGAAAGAGAGAAAATAGAAAAAGCAGCTAAAGCCATTGCAAGCAGTGAGTCCAGTATTCCTGAAGTGTTGGACGAACAAACAACCAGTGACGAGGGAACTCTTGGTGTCCCTTTAGCGGTGGATGAAACAGTTGAAAATGGTGCTCCTTCAGAGGACCAGGAAAGCCCAGTTTCTAGTACAATTGAAACTCTAGAAACCACAGAACAACCCATTGAAAGAGAAGAGGTGAGTTCTGATATCTTGGCTCCTGAAGGGAGTACATTTACCATGGATGGAGTGAAAAATGCAAGTGCTGGTTCGTCTAGTGAAATAGCTAATTACACGTCGACTTCAGAAGTTCCAACAGGCGAAGAGGTTATAGAGCCTCAAGCGGATGATACCATAGAAAAAGGTGAACTGCAACCACCTGCTTCAGAGAGAGAAATTCCTTCTGCTGCACTAACTGAAGAACCAAAAGGTTCATAACTAGGTTTTTTTCCTTTCAAGTGTAGTATTTACATTTCATTCAGTTGAATTCAAAATTTTGCTCTAAGTCTGAGATGGTAAAGACAAACATAAGATGCCTATAATGTGCAAAATAATATGCTATTTTGTGATCAAATATGCCGAAACTTTGCATCGTTTAACAGTTAACGTTAAAACACTTATGCTATAGAGACATCAGACATGTTCTCTTTTTTAAAACAAAATTAAAGTGTAAAATCACAGATGGAACATAAAGTGATAGAACTTCTGATCCGTCTGGAGAATTAGCTGATGATGACGTCCTTTTGACAGAAAGTGAGGCCACCAAAGTTGTAGAAGACCTAGCTGACAACATTACAGAGGAAGCTCAGATTCAAACATCTGCTGCTGAGAGTGAATTGCCTTCTATCTCACAAGTGGAAGATGACAAAGTGGAAAGTGCCCCCAAGAAGAATGGCAGTGTTTCTGATTCAAATGGACAATCTGACAATCCTTCCCCGAAGGAAAGAGAAATTAAAGGTTATTTTGCCTGATCATCTTGCTCATTTTAATGCAATTCATAAATCTCTACAAGCAAACAAATACTAATGACCTGAAAACTGATGGGATATGGTTCGTGGAATATCTGTACACGGTGACCCGAATACTTGTTGCTTTTAAGTTGGAAATTAAACCATTGAAAACTATGAGGATCTGAACTAAATTCTAAGAAGAATGTGCGTATGATAGGGGAAATGAATGAATGGTTGTATTGATTTGCTGGGTTGAATTTATTTGCCTACCACACACAGACACACACACACACACACACAAAACACTTGGGAAGTTTCATGCTACAAACAATTGTTGCAATGTGAAATTGCTGCTCCCTAAATATTTAGTGATCTTAAAAGGATTACACAGATTTTACTGTGCAACACCATGTTCCATCTGATGCTGAATAATGTTGCTAGTGGGCGAGTGAAGATGAATAAAATCCTCTTAAATATGTTGAAGGATTTTGTTAAGTGATTGATTGTCCGGTTCACATTGCAATAGCAGTCTTCTATTACGAGATATATCTACCTCTAACCGTTTGTTTTTACATGTGGATTACAGCAATTATATCACCAGCCCTTGTAAAGCAGCTGCGTGAAGAAACAGGAGCTGGAATGATGGATTGCAAAAATGCTTTGTCAGAGACAGACGGGGACATTGTTAAAGCTACGGAGTTCCTTAGAAAGAAAGGTTTAGCTAGTGCAGAAAAGAAAGCCAGCAGAGCCACTGCTGAAGGAAGAATAGGTTCATACATTCATGATAGCAGGATAGGTATCTTGCTAGAGGTAAACTGTGAGACAGATTTTGTTTCTCGGGGTGACATTTTCAAGGAGCTGGTTGATGATTTAGCCATGCAAGTGGCTGCCTGCCCTCAAGTACAGTACCTTGCTACAGAAGATGTTCCTGAAGAGCTTGTGAACAAGGAAAGAGCGATTGAGATGCAGAAAGAAGATCTTTTGTCAAAGCCAGAGCAGATTAGGTCAAAGATTGTTGACGGGAGGATAAGGAAGAGGCTTGAGGAGCTGGCATTGCTTGAGCAGCCTTTCATTAAGAATGATAAGGTGGTGGTGAAGGACTTGGTCAAGCAAACCATTTCAACTATTGGAGAAAACATAAAAGTGAAGAGGTTTGTGCGCTACAATCTTGGAGAGGGCTTGGAGAAGAAGAGTCAGGATTTTGCTGCTGAGGTGGCTGCCCAAACTGCAGCAAAACCAGTGCCCGCAGAAGTAAAAGAGCAGCCTGCTGCATTGGAAGTCAAGGAAACTGTTGAGAAGTAAGCAACCGCCCTTCACAAATCATGTCTTGCTTTTATATAGATTCTCTAATACTGGGTCATTAATATAATAGATTGGATTTTTATTATGTTTCTGTAATAAAAACAAGAGTTCCAACACTCAGTTTCTGTGATAACATATGTGCTTGTTGATGCCAATATGGATGTATATTTTGTGTATGTCGCTGACGTAGATTCAACACCATATTGCAGGGCACCAACTGTTGCCGTCTCTGCCGCTTTGGTTAAACAACTACGTGATGAAACTGGAGCAGGGATGATGGACTGCAAGAAAGCTCTCTCCGAAACTGGAGGGGACCTTGAGAAGGCACAAGAGTACCTGCGGAAGAAGGGTCTTTCTTCTGCTGAAAAGAAATCCAGCAGGCTTGCTGCTGAAGGCAAGATTGGGTCCTACATTCATGACGCCCGCATTGGAGTCCTGATTGAAGTAAACTGCGAGACTGACTTTGTTGGTAGAAGTGAAAATTTCAAGGAGTTGGTTGATGATCTGGCAATGCAAGTCGTGGCCTGCCCGCAGGTGCAATATGTATCAATCGAAGACATTCCAGAGAGCATTGTAAACAAGGAAAAAGAGCTTGAGAGGCAGAGGGAGGACCTTCTGTCCAAACCCGAGAACATTAGGGAGAGAATTGTGGAGGGGAGGATCTCAAAGAGGCTTGGGGAGCTGGCTCTTTTAGAGCAACCTTTCATTAAAGATGATAGTCTTTTGGTGAAAGACCTAGTGAAGCAGACTGTTGCTGCTCTCGGTGAGAACATAAAAGTTCGCAGGTTTGTTCGGTTCACTCTTGGGGAGTCAGTTGAGACAGTTGAAGATGCAGGAGCTGAAGCATGAATAAAAGATAAAACTCGGAGTTTGCATGGAGCCGAAGAAAGGATAGAAAGGTCACGAAACTAATTTTACATGCAAGTTACATGATTCTTTTTTGTTCTGGTTTTAGTTTTACTATCTGCAGCTTAGGCTGATCAATCTGTTGTTTGGTTGGACAAGAGGTGTACTTTTTTGTCATCTACATTGCAGAGAGAAGATGGAAATACAATTCTGTTGAGGCATTTTTGAAAAATTGCATGGAGCAACATGGAAGATTAAAATCCAATAAAATTTGAAGAAAACAAATCGAATTCCTAAATCAACTTTTACATGTGTATTTGTTAGCCTGCTATACACCCTAAATGATCTTTGGCCAGAAAAAAATACAACCACATGTGCTAGTTGCTCTTGGGAACGAATCGCCACGAGTCCACGGCAATCTCTACCTTCCTTTTCTTGTGAAATTTGTACGGCTGTGGTACATCGTACCGAAGCAGACGAACAAAGACGATGATAAAATAGCTTTAATATCATGTCAACAACAAAAGCATGCTCACTCATCTCATAAAACAGAACAGCGCAGTGTCTTTAACCACCGCGAAAATTCGAAATAAGCTTATTTTGACCCACCTCGCATATAACTTCAGCACTGCTACTGCTAGCATTGAAGTTCTGTAGGCTGCCCTTTTCACATGCTGCAATTGACCAAAAGGTAAGTGATCTCATCATGTGGGCACAGTAAAAAACCATCTAAACCAATGGTGAGGACCCGTGTTGAGAGGGTAATAGTCAGAAAGCAAGTTAAAATTACTTGTTAACGCGCAAGGCGTGTGGCTTACATCCCTTGTGGAGGTTTTGTGCAAGGAATAAACTGCTTGAGTAGCAATCTGACGAACGAAACAACATGAGGAAACATTTAGAGCAAACAAGATAGAAGATATTCCACTTAACCCGACCACCGCATTAGATGGCACAAGAAAATCAGAGATCAGCCGCTGCACTTACCTTCAAAGCCACTGAGAGGAAATCCATGTGAGCACCCTTCTTCCGAGTTCCAAATGGGGGATTCATTACAACGGTATCAACAAGGTCGGCTATATTAAGGATCAAGATCATTAGATGTCAAAACAACTCATAACAGATTAAACATAGACTACCAACTGTATCAAACAGAAAATAACCAACAAATATGTGTGTTTACGTATAAATTGTTTCTGCTAACAAATACACGCGTATAAAGGCCGCTGCAGAGAAGGGTTCTCTTACCTCTCCATCCTAAGTTCTTAATGTTGCACTGTATAAATTCCACATCCAACTGCAGGATTACCAACAGAACAATATATTAGTCGATCAGCACCAATGCACAAAATGATTCAATACAGCAAATTGTCGGAGCTTTTTTCGTGCATGAAATGCCTATTTCTATGACAGACAAATATACAAATACTAGCCATATGAACACATCTTCGAAGCAGAGCAAACCATAAAGCGCTATAAACATCAGTACCGTAGAAATCAAGAAAGTAACAGTACCTCAAGATCCACGGCATTTTCCGCTGCTATTTCAAGTGATTGAGCATCAATGTCAATGCCGATCACCTCCCTGTTCAAAGCAAGAACACATTAAACCGACAACAAAACGAAGAAAGTATTCATTCGAGATTCACAAACTTGATCCGTAATAACCTTCAATTTTGACTAACAAAGTAAAAGGGTTATCGAATTTTCAACTAATACTCAAGTTAAAACAACACTGGGAAAGACGAAACCCACTCTGCACCCAAGAGCGCAGCTGAAACACCCAATGTACCACAGCCACAACCAAAATCAGTCACCACCTTCTCACTCACGTCTCCGAATGAATTCTCTGCCTAATCAATCGAAAATCCACGATTATTAACGCGACGAAACAACCCCAAATTCAAGAATTTAGCAGAAAATCAATAGTTTTAAGCAAAAAGGCAGAGACTTTGAGAAGAACCACTGAGCTAATTAATTAATTTTGACTATGATGATGGAATTCACTTCTTTCATCATTTTTCATCTTTTGCCTAATTTTTTTTTAATAATGAAATCTTGTTGGTTGAAATTTCTTTAATCCTTCTCATCCTTTTCTTGTTAAATCTGATTCCAATGAAAGTCTTTCCAACTCACAAGCATTTGGGATTAATTAGCTTTTTAACTTTTAATTTGTTTTAAGTTTTAAAAAAGTACAAATATTGTGACATTTTCTCTGCTTGTAAGTAAGAAATCTTACATTCAATGTTCATGAATGACGGACGTCGATATCAAATTAAACTAGTCATTGCGTGGTTGAGCTCAACTTTCGCATCTCTTTTAACGTAGATATATCGTTGTAATTATAAATAAAAAAAAGTACAAATACACTTTTGGGATTAATGTTGATACATTTCAAAAGGTTTAAGTGCTAAAATGGTCCGCGTTTGGACCCATTAGCAATGATGCCATTCCGTCAAACGAAGATTTAAAATCATGCTTGGAAAATAGACTTGTTAGACGATATTCTAAATTACTCTAATTCGAGTCATTACCCCAAAAACCTTTTGATGCACTTCCCTCCCATCCGCCACCATGTCTCCTAGCAACCACCATCTCAGTTTGTTAGGCCCGTTAACAAATTATTCATCACATACTTCCCATGAAACCACATTTATACTTTCGGTTTTTCCCACCAAAACTGATGAACACAGCTTCACAGTTCAGTCACTTGGTCGTTATTTGCGAGACCAATCCACCCATGTTACACCACTCGTTCAATTTATAATAATATTCCGTGAAATATTAAATACATCGTACATCTATATTATAATACATAAATTAATAACACCACTGGTCCTGGTCGGTATGGCGGTCACACTCAAACTTTCCTGCTTTTTTCGCTCTTGTGATACAGGCTTCAAAGCAAAACCAAACTAATATTCCAATACTGCAGTTAATTTCATTCATTTTTCATACGTAATACAATTACTTCAAGCAGCCAACTATCTGAAATGAGAGAGAGAGAGAGAGCGAGAGAGAGGGAAGAGAGAGAAGAGAGACAACTAGTTATACTAGACCAGTTTGCAGAACCTACTAGAATGTCATATTTTGTTACACTAAATATTCAATATTTTAGAAGCATGAGTTGATAAGAAAGAGTGCCCGATTTTGGAACCGTTCAGTGCTTTCACCTCAATCGTACCAAGCTCCCTCCAACCTCATTTGCTTAAGAGTATTTGATCCATTCCTGGTTGATGAGAAGACACTAATTACTATTTTTGCACTTCTGCATGGCCCTTGGGGCTGTAAGAAATCAAAACATAAGGATGCTTGTTAGGGATTTCATTTAGCAAACAAAAGCCAAAATCTACATGCCATCGTGAAATTTGTTGGTATTTCTGTCGTGAAGTATCTTTATATAAATATATTAAGGGATGAGGATCATACAATTCAGTCAAAATTAATGTTGAAAGATCAAAACCGATCTCCGTAGTGACATGCATGAAAAAAAAATGAATTAGAAGGAAAAATAAGATCAGTGAAGATACCTAGACCCATAGCCTCTGAACTCTTCATGATCCTCATCCTCTTACATGAGTCGGTAAACATTCTGCAAGAGAAATCCTCGATTCAGTGAACATTCTAACATGGAGAAACCTCTTTTGAAAAGCTATTTGAGTACTATTGTATCTACACATCCGAATATCTGTATTGGAAAATGAACAGGTAATTTACAAATTTTGTTGAAAAGTCCCACTTACTCCCAGGGAACATCACCAACTAGCATCCAATCGCCATCCTTGTCTTCATAGGTGAGGACATATTCAGCACCATGTAGAAGATCCATCAATCTACTCTCGCTCAATCCATCTCTCGAAGCTCCATGTGAGCCACAATGACCTGACCAAGATTTAAGTAAAGAGGAAAAACTAAATCGGGATTGGTTTCTTTGGAATCCAAAAGAACGTGCTTCGCAGAATTTGCTAAATTAGATTGGGATTTATTCTTCACCTAGTTGATTTACATATACCAACAGACACGCAAAAACTCCACCCAACTCTAGTCACTAATTTACAGTTCCAATATTCCAACTACAGAAGGAACAAACAACTTTCTTGTTAAGGTAAACAGTCTTCCAATCGTTCTCGAATTCTGATCCTAGCTTCTTAAAGATGGTTTGAATCACATAAAACTACTGCCAGACGTGGAAACTTATGGCAGGTGAATAAGAACAGAGGATGAGTTACAAGGTAACTTACCGATTGTAAAGCAGCTGAACATCTTTTCCAGAGCTAGAGATAACTCCAGATAGCTACCGTAGGTTTTGAGATCAACTTTCCTCAGGTACGGTGCACCATCCATGCTGACCTTAACATATAGACACCCTGCTCCCATCTTGCCTTCAGCTTCATCATCATTTTTCGAAGGAACGGAAGCCATTGAATTTTTCCGGAAAGAACGAATTGGTGGCCATCCTACAACCTGTGCCCTGTCACGCACATGACATTGGACAAGTTAAGAGTTTATGATGAACATCTTAAATAACTTCCTACCTATCCAATCTATGACTATATAATGTACATAATGTTAGAATTTCGGGTCAACAGGTCCAGAAAGCAGTGAATTCAAAACAATGAAACCAAGTCAACAGATTACAGACTTGGCTTGCAGACGCCAAAAATCTTGCCGTTCTGGGACCAAATTTGAAACATACATGCAACGAAATATTTGAAATTAACACAAAATCTTATGCCCTCCTTCCAAACAAGGAAATAAGTGAAATTTTATGCAATATGAGAAATGAAACAACCAATCTGCAAAATAAAGAGCACGTAAAACCATATAATTCTTCAATTTAACCTAGAGGGACAAAGAAAATCCCCACAATTTCCTCTAGTACTACTAATTAAAAAACTTAAAACCCATAAAAAAAAAATTAATACCACAATTCAGCAAACAAAATATTCATCTTTCTGCAGAATATTAAAGAAAGAAGAAAAGGGCAGAGAAAGAAAGCTACTTACTTTGCAGCAGGGGCAGTAGACCCAGCAGACCCTTGGGGTTTCTTCTCATGCAATGGCTTTGGAGACTGTTGGACACCATCTTTCACAGTAGACCCAGCTAAACCAGTTGGTTGCTTGCTGGGTTCACTCCCAGCAGCAAGAGTTTTCCCAGCATGCACACCTCTAGGAGAAAGCAAGTTTCCACCTTTTCCCAACTCCACCTCAGATCCACCACTCCCAGAGAAAACCCACTTTCCAGAAGCTCCATCAATGGCGTCTGAGAATCCCCTCTTGGCCCCAGACACCAACCCCTTAACCCCACATGCTGAAAACCCAGCAGCTTTCTCCTCCACCCCACCACCGCCGCCGCCGCTGTCTCTCTCTGGGGACTGGGAGCCAGGCAAGCCCAGTCTCAGCTCAGTGGCTTTGAGGTTCAAAGCAGCAGACTTGTCAGAGGTTTCCATTGAAGGAGATAAGCCTATGTAATCATGCTCCAAAGAAATAGACATCAAAATATGTCAACCCAGAAAGCATCAAACGGATTTAGAACCAGAGAAATGAGAAAGTTGAGAGCTTTTATTTCAGAGTGTATTGGTGTTTTGGAGAAGAAGATGAAGAAAAAGAGAAGCTTCTTTCTATATAAGATACACTCTCCCAGTACTCAGTACTCTGTAACGGAGAAAATGAATATATTAAAAAAATTACACAAAAGAAAATAAAGAGCAAGGAAAGTGTGGGAATTAAAAATTAAAATTGAATAGACAGCTTTTCTTTTTGGTCGATTTTTAAATAGACAACTTGAGAAATAAAGTGGAAACCTTTGGGTTTGGCTTTTATTAACAATAATAAACTATAATGGGTTAATTTTAAATGTTCCCCTAAAAAAAACGACTTTTATTACAAAAATTGATCACTTTAAATATTTACTTGCTCAAAATTCCTTCTATTCCTTATGTATTGTAAAACATAACAAACCAACCAACACAAAGTCAATCGGTTGGTTATGAAAATTTTTATTTAATCGCCACATTGAAGAAATAAAAAAAATTGTTTTTACTAGGGCGGGGTAAATGACCTTAAAATCCAGAAAACCACCAAAATGGGTTGATTTGTTTTTTTTTTTTTTTTTTTTGTTCAATCGGTTAATAAGATCGAATCAAACCTTTTTGTTTCATGCATTACAAACCGTGATTTAACCAAACTAAACTGTATATAATAAAATATATAAATTAATATTAGGATTAAGTACCTAAAATTCTCTAACTTATTCTAAATTGGTCTCAACATTTTTAAACATTTCAAATAAATACTCAACCTATTGTAAATGTTACATCCGTTAAGTCTCAGTTAATTTGTCGTTAAACATACATGTGGCAACAATGAGTCCCACTTATTTGCTTATTTGGATACTAAAATAATATTAAAAATAAATTCAAAAAGGAAATGAAGACGAAAAAACAAATACACGAATAAAATGAAAAACAAAAATGAAGATGAGGAAATTTCTTAGCAAAGAAGAAGGTTAAGAAGTTAGATAAGGTGCCAATGAGCTTGTTTCTGCTCATGTGATTTCCTTCTTCGCCAATTTTTGCTAGTAAAGCTTTAAATTCTTCTTTGTAGGCGGTAAAGATGGTGGTGGCCACATCATAGCAATTCATACTATTTCAGCAATCTTCATAACCTTCTTCTTAATTTTGGCTGCTTGAGTTGTAGAGTGGAGTTTATGGTTGTGCGTTGGGTTTGGAGGTGAAAGCCTAAGTAGGGTGATGGTGACCGTTACTTGGTGGAACCCATGCTTCCATAACCTTATATTGATGTTGGAGACAAAGTAAGCCCTAGGTAATTTAACAGAAACTCAATTGGGATTTAACGGATATGATATTTTCAATAGTTGGGTACTTACTGAAAAATTTAAAAAGGTTGCGACTAATTTGGAATAACGCTAAAAGGTTAGAGGCTTTTAGGTACTTAATCCTTAATAATATTATATGTACATTATATATAAACACTAATATTATATATTTAACTGACTAATGATGTCTCTAGTTTTAATATGTATGCCTAATTCAATATAATTCAAATCTCAAAGTGATTTGGGTTGATCGATTTCAATTTTTTATTGTACTCTCTTGTATTAGTTCAGTAAAATATCATCCATGAGCGATGATAGGATTAATAATATTATATGTACATTATATATAAACACCAATATTATATATTTAACTGACTAATGATGTCTCTAGTTTTAATATGTATGCCTAATTCAATACAATTCAAATCTCAAAGTGATTTGATCGATTTCAATTTTTTATTTTACTCTCTTGTGTTAGTTCAATAAAATATCATCCATGAGCGATGATTCAATCCAAGCAAAAGGCTTATTAAACACATGAACACCAATATCCATATTAAAACTCTAATTTGTCAACTGATCAGCCACATAATTCTTCTTCCTATAGATGCATTTCAACTCACTTCTTCTCAAAGATAAATAATTTAACTATATGGTTTGTTCTTATGAAACATATTCGTCGCCGACCCTAGCCTTTGGCTTGGTACCGATGGCAACCCCTTTTTTTCTCATCCTTCCCTCATTCTCTTCTTCCTTTCCACTCTCTTCTCATTTTTCTTATTAGTTTTTCTCAGTTGTCCTTGAGTTTTGTCTTAAATTTTCCCTGAGTTTGTCTCAGATTTGGGCTTCATGCCCCTTCCTCGGTTATCTGCCTTATGTTCTTTTGTTTCCCACCATCCCTTCCTCATTATCCATCCCCACCCTATTCTTTGCTCTTTGGCTCCAAACCAAAAATGGGCACCATATCCATTTTCCTCCCTCACTTCCCTTCCCTTCCCTCAACCGGTTTACCGAATTCCTCTCGAGGTCAAGTGTTCTACGACTTTGGTCAAAGTAAGGGTATTTTACATGCCCCTTTAGCCTCACCTTCTACCATATGTTACTTTGTTGTATATATTTGCTGAGTTTAGTGAAGGGGACTTGATCCGGTGACTGTTTCTCGGTCTGGCGTTTTCGGTAAATATAGCTCTGGTGTGCTTCTACTTACGGGTTTGCAATTTTTGTACTATGATGTCTTGTTCAAATTGACCACTCGATCGTTTTCTCTAGTGTTGTTGCGTTGGTAACTGCTGGCAAGACGTTCATGCTGCAACGGCAGAGCTGTTTCTTTCTGAAGGATTGAGATTAGGGTTCTATTTTCGGGTAATGCTAAGGAGACCAAATTTCTAAACCAAATTTTGTTAACCAATGATGTGGATGTTGATGTTTGGATTATTACTTAAGTATTGTTTAACGTGTTTATTTCCTATTGGTGATATATCATTTAATTTGTAAATTTGATTTTAAAATTTGGTCTCATTAGCATAATCCTTTATTTTCTATTTGTTTGTTTATTGGGCTAGGCTTTTGTAGTTTAGCTTTCTCCAAGTGTATTTTGGGTTATTCTGCTTTCCCTTGGGTTGGCTTGTAAAGTTTTAATGAACATTACTTTTTCGACAAAAAAAAAAAAACTATGTTGTTTGTTCGAACAAAAAAACAACTACCAACCACAAGTGCTCTTTTACTACAATGATAGAAAGGAGTTGAACTTTGCATGACGGTGTGGGTTCGAATACTATCGATGACTAATCTAACATTTAATCTAACAAAATTTATCGTTTGATAAAAAATAAAAAATAAAAAATGAGGACCAAAGTGACACGAGCCCTAAATTTTGCACGGACAAATTTATAAGAACTCAAATAACAAAAAGTTTATGAACCTTTTACCTAATTTTCGATTATTTAACCTAATTTTATATTATTCCCTCAATATTTATTTAAAAATAAAAAAAACTTAGCAAAAAAAGGTCAAAAAAGCTAGAAAAATTGGAATTCGCGCCGCGAACGTGTGGCTGGCAATAGGAAATTACGGAAAGGGACGGGACTGGAAAACACAGTCGGAATTTTCAAGGCGGATAGGGAAATCCCAGGCGGGGGTGGGGGTGGGGATTGTTTTGGCGGATTCGGTGTTTGGATTGCGGGAAAGAAAGGGAAAAGTCGGGTGGGAAAGTGAGAGACTTTGTGGGAAAGCTGACATGGATGGAGATGCCCCTAAACGCCCAGTTAGAAAAAAATGATAAAAACGGCAGTTTGAGGAATTGGGAAGAGAGTGTGGGTTGATGGGGAAGTGACTCTCTGTGATTTGTGTTTGTATGTGCCGGCAGCTAGCTGTCGTTTGGATGCTCGGAAATTTTGAGAACTTTCCCGGAAAATTTTGACGACTGAAACAAATTTGACTGAAAAGAAAGCACAATCATTTACCCGCAAAACAGCACTGAAATAAAAGAAAAAACAATAGATGTTTCTTCTGTCGCAAGTTATTTTTTTTTAAATGATTAAAAATATTTTTGTTTCGTAAGAAGCACTTAAAATTTTTGAAACCCAAAATTACATTATAAAATGATTTTAGCCATTTTAAACGAACTACTAATTTATAATCAAGAGAAATATTAGAAAAAAAAGTAAATAAAGCTAATTTGATTTCTTCTAAAGTGACGGGATTTTTCAACTCTTTTTTTTTTTTTTTTAAACTAATGTCATCTTACAACAGGTGTAGAATTTCAATAGTTCGCATGTGCAACTAAATTTATTTCGTATTTATTACGACTTATCATGAGCAGGGATGACGATTGAAAAAAGAAAAAGAAAAATGAAAAAAGAGAACAAAAGAAGAGAGCAATGTACAAACTAATCTGTGCTTTTTCGCACTGTACCAAACAACCATGAACCGCTGAATCGCTACCTGTGGCACCATGGTTCCAATGGATGTCTGGATTTAAAAGTCATTTAAATGTAAAATTTAAAGGAAAACAATGGAAATCCAAGCCAAAAGCCACCTCCCCTCCCTTCCCTTCCCCTCCCCTCTCCTCCCTTCCTCATCCGTTGATCCCCACTTCTCATCGCCCCCAACTATACCCACCAAATTCCCCGCCCCAACCACTTCAATTGCAGTTGCTAATTTTTTAAAATTTAATTTTGAATTTTTAAACAGGGCTGTTATTATTACATGGCTGTGACGCTCATGTAAAAAACAATAAAATTTGTATTCATGTAATTACTAAATTGCCCATAATTTTTATTGCTGTTCCATTTTGATTAGAAGGTTGGTACTTTTATGAAGTTTTGGTTGATAATCAGGGTTCTACCAATATATAGTTTAGATTAGCTTATTTACGGAAATAATCTTGAGATTTAATTTGAATTTCACTTAACACTCTGAAATTTAAACTTCATCACTTGACATTATAAACCTTAACTCGTGTTTCACTTTTCTCTTACCGCTAAACTAGTTAGCAAATCATTAAAATGGTTTGTTGGCATAAATAAAAGTGAAAAGTGAAACACGATTGTTAAATTTGGAGAAATTTTTTATTGTGACGGGAACATGAGTGATGCACCATGTGTTTTTATGTAAGTGGTGGGAAATTTTATTTTTTAGGTTATTAACTTTTTAACATACATATCCTATCATTTATATAATGACATGTGGTGTACCACCTCGTGTGCCGGTCACATTGAAAAATCTCTCTTAAATTTGTAGCGTATAGCACTTATATGGCACACTTTTCAACAACAATTATTCTATTTGTGACATGCCCGACCCTGATATCCTCCAAACACCAAGGTAGACACATGCTAGCCGACACTTGAACGTGATGAAGCCAACTAATATGCATGAGAACCGATGAATATACAAAGGACTTATAAATTTAAATATAATTAATATACAAATGAGGAACGTGTTCAGAATATACAACTAATCTAAAACACTAAAAATAAATAATATAAAATTGAATGAACAAAGGAATGGATCCTACACCGAGAGGACTCGAAGATGTCGATGCGGGAGTGCCTTGATGCTGAAATTGTATGCTTCAATTCTAAGTTTTGAGGGGGCGCAAAACAAACATGAGTGGACCAAGTTGATATATAAGTAATACTGAAATAGTTATTCATCAATGTACTAACCCCAAAATTTTATGAAAACTCATATAGCATAATAAGTAATAGGTTTTCCGAAAACCCTAGCATGCCATAAAACTTCATAAAACATATATCATATATAGTGTGCTTAGTAGTGTTATCATCTCCCACCCGAAGCCATATAGAACTCTTCCGACTGAAGCCATATAAATATCTTCCGCCCGTAGGCACTACAACCCCCAGTCGAAGCCAATATAAGTATCTTCCGCCCATAGGCACTACAACCCCCAGCCGAAGCCAATATAAGTATCATCATCCGTAGGTAGAATAGTGACCACTAGATAAGCACAAAAATCATTGAACATAATATTTCCAAACATAAGTACATATATCTCAACGGAGCTCAGTAGCTCGAACATTATATCTTAAAATATCTTCATAGTATATAGTCATCAATCATATATACTACAAAGAACGTTAAAAATCGATAAAGTATGGTATCCCAAAATATTCTCAGTAAAGCATGATATCTCATAAAGTGTAAATCTAATTTACTCATAAACGTTTCATAAAACGTAACCATTAAATCATGTTTTTCGTGTATGCAGTTCTAATAGTAAAATATGCATTTTAGAAGAGGTCCACTATCAGATACTTTGCCGTCGAAGAGCCATGCAAACAAGAGAGGATGGAAACGCCATACACAATTGCACCTAAGCACAAAAAGATACCAATTAATAAAACTATACTAAAACGGTTGAATTTTGGGAAACAGATGTCATAAACGAATTCAGGATGTCAAAAAACATAAGGGGAGACCTCTGATACCTCCATGCATTGTTGCATGCGCCCTCACATGACGCCACGGGGTGGCGTCCACGCTCCGCTGCACACACCGCTATGCGCCATTTTAGGTCATTCTAGGTTGGTTCCACATGGGTTGGGCCAAGAGTTTTGGGCCAAAGGTTTAATGGGTTTGGGCTGCAAGGTTGAGCTTAGGCCTAGGTTTGGGTTTGAGTTTAGATAGAGCCGAATTATAAGATCCCGCATCACCCAAGGGAGTGATCCTTATATGTATATTCTCATCCTTACCTAGCACGAGGCCTTTTGGGAGCTCACTGACTTCAGGTTCCGTAGGAACTCCGAAGTTAAGGAGAAGGGGGCTAGAGCAATCCCATGATGGGTGACCCACTGGGAAGTTGCTCGTGAGTTCCCAAAAACAAAACCGTGAGCGAATGGTAAGCCCAAAGCGGACAATATCGTGCTACGGTAGTGGAGTCGAGCCCGGGAAGTGGTCCCGCCCGGGCCGGGATGTGACACGAATGCCTTGGGTTTAAGCTTTAGGGCTATTAGACTTGGGCTAGGTTTAGTGGGCCGAAGGCCCGGGTTTGCACGGCCCAAAGGCCTGTGTTATAACTGGGTTTCCGGGTTTGGGTCAAAACGACCCAGTTTTCAAGCCAGATTGGCGAATGAGGAAGCCGGAGCTTCCCGAGCTCCGTTCAACTCTAATTCTCCATCCTAGCATGTGATTTACCCACCAAAATGAAGACCACCAAGAGTAGATTAGGATTTTACCATTTTCAGGTCCAGTCATGGGCAGGAAATGGCTCAAAGTGTGACAGCCCGTTCCGAAAATTTTAAAACGTACGCGTGAAAAGACGATTTTGCCCCTAGTGTGATTTTCGTTGTGTGGTTGTTTTTGGATTTTTGTTGGCATGTTTTGGGCCACACACACACTCTCCTGCACCCCACACTTTTTTCCCCTGCCCTGCACCCTGTCCCGAGCTCCCTTTCCCTCTCATTTCCATCCATTTCGTACGGACACACTCCAAAACCACCCAAATCTTCACAGATCGAAGAAACAAAGTACATATCCATGCTCGTGAGGTTCATTGGAGTCCAACCATACCCATTTCAGGTAAGGATACGTTTTCACATCGAACTCGGGATACCCGATTTTTGGTACTGTTCATGCACAAGTAAATTCTTATATTTTTGGGAATTTCAAGCTTGTAGGAAGCTTGGTGAGGTCCTTAGGAGGCTCGGGGTAGTTCGTTTGAAGGTTTTGGACGTCGGGATCACGAGTTTCGAGGTTGGCCAGAGTTGGGGTTATTTTCCCGGTGAGATTTCGTGGATTTTAGCACTTGAAAGTGATATGATTTTGTTCCTCTCGTTGTAAGCTTCATTTTGGTACCAATTTTGTGAAATTTGGTTGAAAAACGAAGAAGATATCACGATTTGAAATTTTCCCGATTTTCCGGCGATGGCGACGACGCCGAAGCCTCGCCGGAGAAGACGACGGAATATTCCGTCAGTTTGGACGGAATATTCCTAACGCTGTTGATGGAATCCGTTAAAGTTAACGGAATATTCCTGACGGCGTTAACTGACGCCGTCAGCGTGCCAGGCACGTGCCTGCGCGTGGCCGGCACGTGGGGGCGCGTGCGACGGTGAAAAATTATTTTAAAAATATGGGGATGTTCCTGAGGTTGAGTAGATCACGTTGGTGTATTCATACACCCCATTTGAGCATTGTATGAGAAGTTATTTCTTAAGTTGTTTATGTGCTTTAAAAATTATCGTTTTTATAGTTGTTTCGCATATAAATGAATCCTATCCCGAGGACGAGCGTGGTCACTCGAGGCAGGGGGGTTACGACCCTTCCACTTACTTGTGAGTGGGCTTTTGGTTTTCCATATATACCTATATACTTATATTTTTCCCAAAAATTGAATTAGAAAGTTTAATTGTTTATATGCCATGCCTATAGTTTGCCGTTGTTTATGCATTGTAAATTGTTTATATATATATGTATGTTGGTGCTGCAGACGCACAGGTAAGTGCCAGGTGAGTTGTGATTTACGTTTACATTCAGTAGTGATTTGAGATACATAGAGAGCTCATAACCTGCACCCCCGGTGTTAGTGCTCCCGCCCAGAGTTGGGCACAGTCCTTCACGTGATGTTCACCTCCCGCACCACACGCTCAGCTTGGATCCAAGTTAGGTGCACAATCCTGTCGTACAGACCACTTTAGGTGGTTCCGACTCGTAGGTGACCCGCGATTATTCGCCCAACCTTCATGTGATCGTAGCACTTGAGCGTATATATATGTTACACCCAGGCTTGTCGTATAGACCACTTTAGGTGGTTCCGACTCGTGTGCAGGTCTAGTTAGTGAGATGGAGATTCGAGCTCTAGATTCAGCCGTACAGGTCACGTTAGGTGACTCCAGCTGACAGATTATATGATATTGATGTGATATTACCTGAGCACTTGCATTTTACTTTGAGGTTTGGCATAGTATATTCCTGAGCATGACTTATATACATATATATATATATATATATATTCTATTTTCTAGGAAGTATACAGGTTTTACGGCGAGGGGTTAGAACTTATTTATTAAATGGTTTTCGAAAAGTTTTGTTTTTGCCCACTCACGCTTTTTTTTTTGCGCCCCTCCAGGTTCTAGTTGGCTAGCACGTTTAGTGGTTTCCCTGAGGATTTCCCCGGCATATCTGACAGACGATCACCAGTGTAGGATCACCTTCGGGTGTGCTTTTGTTGCGTCGTTTTCTCCTGGACTGCATTAGGCTTTTATGCTCTGAACGTAGTGTCGCACTTACGCTTGCACTTGTTATTGTCACTTTGTGTAAAGCTAGTTTTTATTTATTCGTATTATTATTATTATTATTTTATTAGCTTCCGCACTGTGCACATGGCTACATCACTTCCACGTGACGGCCAGCATGCCCTGATCTCGATCGGGGTGTGTCACAAAAGCGTTAGACCCGTCGAAGGGGGTTGGGTAGCATATGTGCTTCCCAGAGAATGAGGGAGGGAGAAGGTCGACACTGGTGATGGGTGATGGTGGTGGTGCTGCTGTCGTTGTCACCGTGTGGGTGGGTGTGTAGCTAGGGGAGAGGGAGATGAGGTTGGTGCGAGAGAAAGAGAGTTGAGAGAGTGAACTCGGGGGAGAGAAGAGAGAAGAAGAGAAAGTGAGGGGAAAATATGAGATAGGTCCACGTGGCGGCCAAGAGGAAGGGAGGGTCGCAGGGCCAAAAAGGAAGGTGGGCCTCGCCCGGCTCACCAATTAAGGCCCAAAAATAATCCCCAAAATATATTTCACCCGTGAAATGTTCAAAATGCCCCTGTTCCAAACTCCGTAAATTTAATCGGGACGAGTTGTTTCAATTTGTACCATGATTATAGTTCCAAAGGAATTATTACTAGATTTTGACGGTAGGGGCAAAGTGTGACATGAATTGACTTTTTGAATGTTAAATTACAAAATATGAGTTTCAAGATATTCAATGAGACTCGAGTTGATTATTATTAGAATTTAGGTGCAATGATGCGTTCATTGCTAACTTGATTATAATGTTGAAATATATTCATTTTCTTAAAAAAAATTTGAAAACATATGAGTACAAAATACAGCAGTACTCGGTATAAGAAATGCTAAGGAGACTTTCTCAAAGTGAAGACTCTCCATGAATTTTCTATCACCTCATGTTTTTTGCATAATGTTCTATAATGTTGTTGTCATGATAATTAACAATAAACTCTAAAATGGTAAAGAATCTATGAAGAGTCTTTGAGAAGGTTTTCTTAGTATTTCTCGTACCGAAAACTTGCTATTTTGTTCTCATATATTTCGACCTTTTTTTTTTCTTCTAGAAAATGAATATTTTAAAATTCCAAATATGACCTATCTCGTCAATCAAATTCATAAATAGAGGCTAAAGGAGTGGACGGTATTGAAGTTTGCACGGTTACAAAGAAGACCGGTTGGTGGGGGACAAACGGCGTTACGCTTGTGGTGGTGGTGTGGATGCCACATTGCCACAACACACTAAAAAGCAACCGGCGACCCATTCGCAACAAGTCCCGCTCAACTTTTTATCATTATTTTTTTAATACTTACCAAAATAGAAAATAGAAAATTTACATTTCTTCATTATTTTTCTGGTAAATATAAAAATTAATTTTGGGTCAAGGTAATTTTGTTTTTTTCCTTTATATCTACCCTTTGGATGCATGGAATTTCACTGATCAAAACAGTAAAAACTTGTCAACGGCTAGGATCAACGCAATATTTTTAACATTGAATTCCATGATTAATATTTTGTTTTGATATAACAATATATTTATACTAGAAGGTTAAAAATTTGGGTTTGGCAACACGTTGGACAAAACTATAATAATTTAGTAATCAACTCATTATTCAGAAAATTCGAATTTAAAATATTTCACTTATAAGTAGATAGAAATATCAATATACCGTAAAACTAACTGGCATGATATGATAAATGTTATATTAAAAAATCTCCTTATTCATATTTTGTTTTGATATAACAATATATTTAACTAGAAGATTAAAAATTTGGGTTGGCCAACACATTGCACAAAGTTATAATAATTTAATATTAAACTCATTATTCAGAAAATTTAACCTAAAATATTTCACTTACAAATAAATAAAAATATCAATACATTGTAAAGTTAATTGGCATGTCATGTCATGACCAATATGACCAATATTGTTCATGATAAAATCTCTTTTAGCAACACTTTGAGAAATGAGGTTTTGTGTTGTGGGGTCACCAAATAATGGAGCATAACTGTAATTTAATTGTGTTCTAATCCAAACTTATCCCAAAGTTCAAAAGCAGATTTTCTTCAACCTCATCCCAAGCTTTGGAATTTTGTCAACAATTAGGATAATTCTACATTTTTATACTGTAGATGGTCTTGATGATGATGTATTATTATTAGTTTTTAAATTTATTATTACAAAAGAGAAGGAGGAGAGTTTGAAACTTTTAAATTAATTTAGAGAAGTAAAAATTTTCGAACACGAAACACATACCCAACAATCTAACATCACATCCATTAAGATATTAAACAACATGCTTGATAACGATATATCATTCTAAACCACTTACTAATGAAGAATTAAGCACCATAATGCAAACTCGAATTTCTTCTTCGCCTATTCCTCGAGATAAAATCTTTTCAAAATTTTTGTTTTATTCTAAAGGATGGTGTTATTTACATTTTCTTCGCCTTTTCAAAATTTCAGCTTTATTCTTCACCTATTTTTAACATTTTTTTTTTCTTTTCAAAAGGGTAGTGTCACATCCCGGCCCGGGGCGGACCACTTCCCGGGCCCGCTCCACCACCGTAGCACGATATTGTCCGCTTTGGGCTTACCATTCCCTCACGGTTTTGTTTTTGGGAACTCACGAGCAACTTCCCAGTGGGTCACCCATCATGGGATTGCTTAAGCCTCCTTCTCGCTTAACTTCGGAGTTCCTACGAAACCCGAAGCCAGTGAGCTCCCAAAAGGCCTCATGCTAAGTAGGGATGAGAATATACATTTAAGGATCACTCCCCTGGACGATATGGGATGTTACAGGTAGTGTCATTCACACTTCAATTTTTATTTCTCATCCCATCCCTCTAATTTTCGGTTGCTGAATTGAATTAATTGGAAAATGTCAATAGCTAAAATTAACAAAAGTGTACTTTCAATTCTTTTTCAAATAATGAACATATTGAAATGAAATCTCCAAAGAGGGCCCACAAATGGTGCGTGGGCCTCAAGTACCAAACTTGTTGCCTCTTGTTGGTGGGCCTTCAAGGAGGCAGCAGTCGTGTGGTGTTATAGGGCAGTGTTGGAACAAAGAGAGTGGTTTCCAAGCAGCCAAAGCAAACCTACACTTAGTTTCAATCACAATGCCTTGAAACTTTGCTTCACATCTGTATACGGCTTGCAACTTACGTGATTAAGTGCGTTTATTCGTCCACCGAACGATTCGTGTTAGAATCCTCTCTTCTTTTAAAATCGCTTGTGTCAAAAACTTACCTCACATCCCTGCTGAGATGTGATACAGTGCTTTTCTTATGGTGTTTGGCCAAGCTCAACTGGTGATCTACTGATTCTACTCCATATTTTTTGTGGTGGGTCCCCAATGCCCTTCACTTTTGTTACAGTAATCTCACGAGTTAACAACGTGATAAGATAAAGCTAGGTCCTCCACCAATATGAGGGATTCTAATCTTTCTGCGTGTCATGATCATCACATTTTTGAATCCTCTTAGTGCCATGGTCAGTCAATCTAAATCTTGTGCAGCAACAATTACTCGATATGCATGCACTTAAGACGCTACAATGACAGTACCTTAAATCAACAACATATTATCATGCATGAAGATTAAAGCAACAACAATAAACCCATACACAAGAAGAACTTCCATGCACTTGGAGGCTATGATGGATAACTTGAGTTTCAATGATACATTGTCATGCGTGAACGCTAAAACATATAACAGTGTAAATAGATTAGAACACCGCCACCGTAAAATCTCAAAGTTTAGATCGATTAGTTGCTTGAAGCAAACAAGGCCTTAAACAGATGGCTCTCGAACATCCCAAATGGTTGTCATAGTCAGAGCAAAGACTTTCTGGTAAGGGTTAGGAGACAGCATGAATCTTCAAAATAGCACCCACCTGACCCCATTCTGTATTTGAATAAACATGAAAAGGAATAAATATCCTTTTTCTTTTAGTCCCAAATGGCAAATCCATCATAGCCATCTATGAATTATAGCACATATTGCACATCAGACACACTGGATAAGAGAGGCCAATGGAGCCCACCACATGGAGAGGAATTAGATAGAAAACCCTAGTACTAATGAGGCATCATTGCAGATCCATAACCAGAAAAAGCTAAATGTAATCTTGTATTGTTCTGGATGAGCACTAGAAAAGTAACAACATATCACCTTTGGCATTACCTTAGAATTAAGTCTCGAATGTGAATTATAATGTTTTATGTCTTTCAACTCAATCTCAAGTCACACTAATTCGTTTTACTTTATGAGAAATGGACGTGTCAATTAATTTTGATTATTACAATTAATTCAGGTACGAGTGTAGATCCTAACACTGGTCTTAATCTTTTTTGTGTCACTCCCAACTCCCAAGTTTTATTTTTGGTTGCATATATAACACTATCAATCGTATGTTTATGAGATTTGTGAAAGAACCCTAATTTGTAAGAGAGATTCAAGTGTAAACACCGTATGTGCATGAAGACTCTTGTATGCAACCGAAGATCTCCAGACCCACAGAAGAATTCATCATTTTGTAGAGAAAGAGTTACAAGTAGATTACAAACCATTATAAGTTCCTAACCGTCAGAAATCGTTTAGTTAACACTCGGTGAAACGAAAGCCTCCCAGATTACACCAGAATTTCCTAGCAATGTGGTTGACTGAACGGTAAAAGCACACTGGACACAAGCCACATGACTTACCTGCAGCAAAAACCAGCTAAGCCAAAACGAAAGAAACGTTTCTGTTAGTACCCAAATCCTGCATCATTTGTTTGAACTGGTTCTCTCATATAATCATACTACGTAACTGAAGCAAGGTAGGGTTTATGCATGGGAAGAATAACTTACATGTCACAGGATATATGTTTTTCTCTCAATCTCTTTACGTAATTATCATGTAAGCAGAAAAAAAGAGAAAATGACACACCTGTGACATTTAAATTTCTCCTGCCTAGACGAGACCTAAAGTTATATAGGCTGTTCAGTCCTATGCTCGATTTTTACCTTTTTACTGCAAGTCTTGGAAGCTTTAATGAAGACTACGATTCCAGCTTTGATATTCTAGAACAGTTCATGGGTAGTGACTTACATGTTGCATCCTTCAAAAGGCTTGCAGGTAGTGTTGTACTAGCACTACTTGAATCCACAGCAATTAATGGGTCCCAATAAATATATCACAAAATTATTGGAGTCCAGGAGGGGCAGAGGCCCTGAATCTCTACCAGCTAAATAATTCAAAGTTATAATCGGTGGTTTGTCAATGTCAGAATTGCCATCCTACATCAAAATCACTTGGCAACTCAACAAGGTAAAAAGGAAGTGGGTGGTAATCTAAATCACACACAACATTTTTGTTTTTGCTTCATAGCTAGGTTCAGAACCCTTGCCCTTAAGGGTTCGTCTCAAAGGTCTCGGAGCAAGTTAAGAAGATATTCACGTAATATTTGTAAAGTATGTGACGTACGATGGTATGGTTAAATATTCATCAATCGAGCGAGGATGTGTGGCTTGATGACTAAAGATTGCATGTGGCATGTCTGTCTATGAAGTCACCGTTGTCTTTCAGAACAAAACTATGAGAGGACATGTACAATAACTTTTCCTAAAATTGGGAGCCCTAGTAGCGTTTGCCCAGCAGAATTTGGCAAAATCTTTTGAGTGAAACAAGTGCATGTGGGTGTGACATTGAGAGCCACCAAAATTCCACAGTTGAATCATTTTTTGCGAGGTTTCAGCATAAGTGTGTATGTGTACTATGTGACCTTTGAGCAGCTAGTTCACCTCAAGATGGCAGCTTTTGCACGTGCTTGGCATGAGAAAAAAAATGGTGGGTTTTGACTTTGAGCCTACATACCTAAAAGCAAATGTCAACTAGATATGTGGTCAACAAAAACTGATACTACCAAAATGCTCCGATAGGACTGACTACAGTGCTTACAAGTAAGAAATTCACGAGGGTCATAACCTGTTCGACAAAATGAAAAATTTTAGGGCATGTTTACTTATTACCAAGAATGAATGATACGATGGAAAATAATCAAATCAACTACCCCCTAATTGATATCATTTGTTGTTTTTAGGGTAATGGATTACTGATATTTAAGATGGGACCCACAAATTCAAATTACTTTTGTGTCAGTAAACGTGAAAAAATCGAGGACTAAAATGATTCTTTTTCTTCTCATACCCATTTCAGATAAGTAAACATTACAGGAACTATTGAAATATCGAGATTCATTTCCATTGGTCTACAAAGAAGCTACATTCATTTCCAGCCAGCAAGAGTTTAATGGCTAAAGTACAGGAATACCATAATGTATTTCAGTGAAAGAATAAATGACCTCGCTATAAATCTAAAAAACAAAGGGAAAAAAGAAAAAACAGAAACCCTGAAAAGAGTATTTAATCTGTTGCTACTTTCTGAAGCTCCTCCAACGTGGCTAGTTTTTCCCTCGGCTTGTTTCTTAAGTTCCCAAGCCGTCTTTCTTCCGAGTCTATCTTTTCCCAATCACGAAATGGTATAACTCTGACATTCCGATTGTCCAGCAGTTGGAGGAGACCCTCCCTGCCTGAGTTAGATGAGGATGTCAATCTTCCTAGCTTAATGTCGTCAGATATGCTTGCAACCTGCAATAGTGCCGTTCAGAACAGTGACGTGACCAACGTAATTAACTATTATCTATGACAATTATCGGCTTCGAGATGCTTCATGAGTTGCTAATGATGGGCATGAACAAACCTTAGTGCCTTTCATCTAAGCAATACAAAAGACCACTTACAGTTTCTTCTGCACAGTACAGGTTTGTAGCAATGATCCCGGTTGGTCCTCTCTTCAACCATCCACATACATATAAACCCTTCTCAAGCAGGGTTGGATCTCCAGATGTATCACTTAGAACACACCCTCTAACATTTGGAACCACACCTGCAAAGAAGGCCATCAGATCAGACCATCATTATCATCCTTGATCCTTTTCATACATATAGGGGTGATCCTGTGAGCTATTCTCATGTGTCGGTTTAGAACCATTTCTGCTACGAAGCTTATTTAGTAGATCCGAGAAATTGGAAAATTTTAGCTAAAATTCAATACCTTAATGGAACAGGTGAATGAGGCCCTCTAAAGAATCAACAAACCAAAATTCCAATTCCATATGAAGTTTGTATTAGCACATCAGATAGAATAATCTTCCCCATATTTGTACAATATCAACTTTGCAAAAACATAGAATTTTGAAGGAAATCTAAAATTCAGATAGAATAATATGCTTACTTCCTATAACAACATCTACGTACCTTTCCGATGATCGAAGGGTAAGCCATCAACTGGCACTGATTTGTAACCAATGCTCTTTAGCACAATCCTGGAACAAGAAAGTATATTGCCAACGTTGTTAGTGCCTCATTTTTTCTCTCTCCACACCCACCCTTTTTTAACTTTTTATTTATTTATTTATTTATTTTATTTCACATTCAACTGCATGCACATTGCAGGAATATGCCTCTAGTAATAAAATTAATCAAGGTTGAATTTCAGAAAAAATACCCGCATCCAAGCTCTTCAAACTGTCCAGTGCCTGCAGCCGTTTGTTCTCCTGGGCTAATACCTAGAAATTGAAATTTAGTGATTTAGTTGTCATCACTAGCGTTATTACAGCTTTCATAATACCATCATCAGTCCTTCCTGACAATGAACCCATGGTACAGTGACTTGGTGATGTGTTTACATGTGATATGGCCTGACCTCATAGCAAAATGCATGAAAATTTTAACTACAAATGTTTATGCGGAGCAAATTACCTATGAGTTTTGTCTTCTCAAGTCTGACACCAGAAACATGGCCACTTCTCTCATAAGACTCTAGAAATTTATTTGGTTTCCGAAAGAAAACAAAGTGCAGTTCACGTGCATCTGAGCTGGGGTGTGAAGGTCTAGTCATGGCTGCCTTAGAGAGCAACTCATAAACCCTTTTCCGAATTCGATTATTCTTCATCTCTTCCTTACCAAATCATAGCAACAAGTCATAGAAACACCAATGGAAACAAAATTAAGGGAATTAATATACCGCCAATAGCAGCTTAGAATACTTCAAATTAATAACTATAACTGTAGCTCTGGGAGAGAGATACCTCATCTGCTGGAGTTGTGAGAAGATCAGTTTCCTTTATGTGAACATGTAGATCCTTGATACCTGAAGAACAAAGACATCAATTTTTTTTTAATTCTGCATATAATAAGTTTTGCAGACATGAACACCAGTAATATTTGTTACGTGAGGGGATGATGAAACAATTACACCAATGATTTTGACAAAATATACAAACGAAATCTGTTTGCAGATATTATTTCAAAAGGCCAACACGCTTCACTTGAACTAAAATGAGTCTCACTCTCATGTTAAGACTCACCAAGAATTTCACGAAGCTCCTTAGCAGTGCAAGCTGCTTGGACCGGTCCCCGCCTTCCAACCAAATACACTTTCCTGACATGACACTAATATCAATGAACATGAAATCGAGATAAATCAACAATTTTATGTAACTGGTTACTCTCAGGATATGAGATATCAAACCTTATAGAGCTATCTTCAAGAGCTGCCAAAGCATGGCTTGCAATATCAGTTGTGGCCAATTCTGTTGTTGGGCGTAAAAGAATACGTGCAGCATCAAGAGCTACATTGCCCTGAAATCAAAAGGAGCTGGGTTTGCAAGGTATAAAAACTGTTATGTAATAAAAGGCTATATGTTTGTCCCTCAAGAGTAAAAATGTTTACACTTTCTGAATATCTGAACCAGCATATACTACTAAACTCACCTATGGTTTATTCTTATTACCCAAACTATACTCAATACCCTCCAAGTCACTGTTCACTTAATTCATTATCCTAACTTCAAATAAACAAATTATTGGCCCGAACTTTCAAGGATGGTAACATGACGTGACAAACCAATGTTATTTAGCACCACCCCTATTGCCTGACAACTAGTCATATAGTTCCCACCTGTATTGAATGCAGCAATAAGTAATCTGGATTAAGCTGCAGCAATTTATGTGTAGTGACAAGGATAGCAAAGTACATATATTAACCAACCTCATGTCAGTAACTCAAGAGAAGGATAATTATATTTATGAACTTGTTTCCTAAAGTCTGAAGATACGGTGGATACCTGACCAAGAATTATAGCAGTATCAGAACTCTTCAAGTCGGGATTTAGGTATCTGCAATTTGGGTGCCCATTATACCACCAAACAAATTCTCTGGCTGCATATACACCACTCAAATCCTAGAAAGAGATATAAACCAACAACTTTAAAAAGATAAATAAACAACATTGGTTGCAATCATAGTTAATAAATTGGCATATAATACATGTACGTAAGTACATTTCAAAAGTACTTCCGTTTTCTGTACACATTTCAATTGTTCATTAAATTGCAGGTTTTCTAAAAGTCCAACACACGATACACATATTATACAAGCACAAACGTACTTTATGCATTTAATACATGTTATTTTCACACATTTTTTAATAATAAATATAAAATTCACATATTTTATACGTCTTTTTAACATATTGTTGAAGAAATAGAAATAAATAAATATTTGAAATAAAATATTAAAATTTAAAAAAATGGCCAAACTTTTCAAAATATATTAGCAAAGTTGCCAAATAAATATATTTCACATACTATACACGTCCCATAGGAAGGCAGATTTGATCTCGGGCCTCTGGTGTGACAAGAGGCTTCACCAATTGGAACCCTCATAATTAATCCTTAAAGAATCAAAAGCACTGGACCAAAAATTTTTATTTTGTATAAACATTGTCATCCTGCTGATCACAGAGCACCATAATACTAAAGATACAAAACCAAAACAACAAAAACATACTTCTCCTGGGATACCAAGACCTCTATCACTCTCAGCTCCATAGGCAAGCACAACCTGCGTATTGCGTAGTGTTCATGACAAACAAATAGCCATAACAGTAACTACATTTAGTATTATTATTGAATAGGAACTCACCACATCGTACAACTCACGTAGCTCCGGGAGAGTTACAGAGGATCCAAGGGTGATGTTTCCAAAGAACGAGCAGCGTTCATGTTGTGCAACTCGCGTAAACTGGTTCACCACAATCTGTTGCAAGTTTTCTGATAAACTAAGCTCAAATAAGAGATTTATTTCCCGCCACACCAAGACTTTAACAAAATAAACAAACAAAATCCATACAATACTCCTTATTCGCGAAAATTTATATCGATTATCAACAATGCATCAGTTCAAAAACTTCAAATTCTCCCGAACTATTTCAATTAAAATTTCTCAAAATATAAAGAAACTGAGATTAACAGTAAAGTTGTCACCTTTGTTTCGGGATGATCAGGCGCGACGCCGGAGCGGACTAATCCGAAAGGCGTTGGCAACCGATCAATGATATCCACCTCTGCTTCCTGGTGCGCCTTCAGCATCTAATTCAGCTCAATTCAAACCAAACCAAACCAAATTAAATTCCAAAACTTTATTAAACTTAATCGAAAACAAAATCTTGACTTCTTTCAGTTCAATCAGTTACCAAACAGTTCAACGCAAGCAAAAGCACAAATACAAAAAGTGATTACCTTTTCAGCAGTGTAGAAGCCAGCAGGTCCGCTTCCGACTACGCAGACGCGAAGAGGCTGAGAAGCGACGGTCGAGAAGGTTCTGTAAAGCCATGTCCGAGCTTGAAAATTCGCCATTTTTTGGTTGGCATAAGAATTTGATCGAGGCAGTGACGGTGTGAGTGTGGCGGAGGAAGTCGGGATCTTCGACTTTCGACCTACGGGTTCTTCTTCTTTTTCTTCTTTTTCGGGTTTGCGGGTGAATCTTCAGGGTCGGAGTTGGAGCTCCGGCCCATGGATCGGATGGTTTTGGACCGAGTCGGATCTCTGGATTTGATATTTAGACTTTGGGCTTTGAAAGCCCATAGTTAACTGGCCTTATTCATTTTCATGAATGATGTGTGAATTAAGAGTAGCGTGTTCAAATCCAGTCCAATCTTTGTTCTTTGCTGACTTCAATCTAATCTGGTTGATTTTCTATTGCTCCAATATAGTCCTTCAAGAAATTCGAATTCATGACCTCTTCAGCAATGTAAAGACTAAGCATTGTTAATTCTATAATTGACATGTTTGAACCCAATGACGAGGCCAACTTTCGAAGGACAGTCCCTCAACACGAGGAACGTCATTCAACATGGTCTAGTGATAAGTTAAACTCTATTAAAGTATTTCTCCTTCCATACTAGGGATGTACATGCACAAAGAATGGAAGATGAGATTAATGAGAGAGGAGGAGCCGCTGAATCAAGTGATCATGTGCGTTATTTTCCACAACTCCAATATAGTAGTCTATAAAACTTGAACTAAAAATATCTTTCAACAAAAGAGAAACTTAATGCTATCAAACCAAATGATCATAGGCGTGGGTTAATAGATTTCAATACAAATATCTAATTTTGATTTTGTACGCGTTAAAATATTTGAATTTTAAAATTACAAATGATCATAATTTTTTTTAAAATTATTGCCAACTCTCAACCACAAACTCATGAGTCAACTTCAGAACTATCGATTCTTCAAGGTCAAGCTAAGATTAGGCAGAAAATCTTTCTCACAATAAAAGTCCATATAGAAGATTCTTAAGGAAAAAGTTTTAAAAGTGTTGAATGTTTTCCTTTTGATTACGCAAGTAACAAAGATTTTCTTTCTGAATGAGCATGTTGTGTGACTTACGTTATTTTTTTTTTTCTTTCATTCAAGCAATGCACTAATCCAGCACCATTTACGGAGAAAGAATTTGAATTCAACAACAATGAAGGAGACAACTACTGTATTAGACTTAACCGACGTTCTAGTTGAATGATCTCGTTAACAAACAAATAATTAAGATGTCTTTTCCATCAATATTAAAATTTTCACAGTTATTAGTGCTTCAAGTACTAATGATTTATGCAATACATTTACGGAATAGGATCTTCTTCGGATCATCTTTGTGGGATCCGATGATCAATCAATCGTACCAGTTCATCATATATCGTGCGGTTAAAAATCATTTAAAATTTTTAATTTAAAATTAAATATAAATAGCACCTAACGAAAACTGACCGTACGATATATGATGAACATACACGATTAATTAATTTCCGAATTCCTACAAAGAAGATCTGGAGAGAATCCTTATCGTACATTTACCACCAAAAATCTATAATTACGTGCTGACCCCATCACTTATCCAAAATAGTAAACCCATGGCAAGTTGACCAGTGTCAACGCAAGTCAAGCGAGCATGCTACTTATTTGTTCTCGTCCTCAGTACAAAAATAGTGCATAAGATGTCATAGTTGACGTGTTCGTGACGTCATATTAAAAATTGTAAAAAATATTTAAAAATTGGGGAGCTTGTGGGACCCAGGATGATGATGGGACAGTAAAACAAACACTGGAAAAACAAGGGGAGAAGTCGGCATCCAGTGGCAGAGGCAGTTTTAGCTTTATGTGAGAAGAAGGGGAGCAAACGGCTGGTAGTGGCCCTTTTCCTGGGACCACCTCACTGGGGACAATATGGTCCAATAACTTTAAGTCCCTTTCATGTATAAAAAGCCCAATGGGAAAGAATTCCGTTCGAACAGAACTTCTTCACCCTCGCGCGGACGGTTGGGCCCACAACCGCCTTACCAACTCTTTTTAGCTCATCCAACAACAATAAAGTTTTATTCCATTAGATGGAGTCGCTGTTGACTACTAAAACTCCACCACGCTAGTTCTGTGTCAATTTTTCCGTAGCTCCAAGTGCACTATGTTTTTTCTTAGGATCTATTTTTAAGTTTTTCTAGATCTTCCTCTACCATTTCGCTTTGAGTCTCTGTCTCGTATTCGCATATTTTACTTCGAGCATCTGAAAGTCTTCCGTTCATGTGTCCAAACTACATTAACCGATTTTTTCTCATCTTATCTTTAATTGTAACTACTCCTACTTTACCTTGGATATCCTCATTTTTAATCTTGTCATTTCTCGAATGTCCACATATCCAACTGAAGCATTAATTTTTAAAAAAATTTCTCTACAATAATATGTATAATCCTTAGTTTAAAAAGCAACAATTAAATTTTGCATTTAGGTATTTACCATCTCATCATCAAACAATTTTTCTAATTAAGATTGCGTATTGTTTTTTGATTTTTCACGTTTAAGATGCGAATGATCTGATCTAATGTTGAGCAGTTGAATTCTCGTGGCCATATCTTTTTAAGTATAAATGAGTTCTTATTTATACTATATTATATTAAATTTACTTAAATCAGCTCAGTCCATTTAGGCTCTCGTCTATGTTTTGTTTAGCCTCCAAGGTGTTAGGCTCCAACTTGATGCCTAACTAGCGTCTAACACCTTTTAGAAGATAATAAGAATTCAATTTTGTTTAATCCCATTGTTTCTACTGTTTACTACATTTTTGCACACTCGTAATTTACAAGAATTTTTTTTGCCAATCACACGTTATTATATAAGTGGATGAAAATTTTGTTTTCAAGTGGCACCCCACTTATAGAGTAAAATATAATCTACTACTCCATATTCCAGACACACTAAACAATCTCTCATAATTTACACGTGTGGCACCATGTGGGCGGCCTCCCCATCTCAATAGAGGTTCGTTTTCTTCTGGTGTGGATCGGAACTATGAGCATAAAAGCTTTGGTTTCTGGCTGTCAGGCACGTGATCTAGCATGTGAACTATTTCCATTCACCTAATTTATTTTCTTTTCTTATTTTATAATTTTGTCGTGGTTAAATTTTGGGCATATATGCCAAAGAAAACCGTGTATTAATTTTGATCTTTATTTGTTTCTATAATTGTTAGGACATTTTGGTGCATGGAAATATAATATCTGAATTATATATTTGGAGTGGCTAAAACAGTACTCATTTAAACCAAATTTGCAAACTAAATTATTTGTCACCAGTAGAAAATAAACACGTTAACCAACACTTGAGTAATAATTCAATCATTAACAATCACATTATTTCGTTTACAAAATTTGGTTTAGAAATTTGATCTCTCTAGCATTGCTTTTTTTTTAAATTAGATATGTTATGATGAAATGTGGGTGATGTTTGAAAAATAAAGAAAATTTTGATTTGTGGAAAATTACATTATTACCTATGACTTTATCTGTGATAGAGTATCAAATTGCTTTTTCATCTTCTTTTAATTGTCAAAGCGGGTTAGATTATGACAGTAACGACACCTAAACATTATGTGTAATCTCTTTGCTTAACTTTATTTGAAGATGACTACAGGTTTATACAGTAGTGATTAGGATTAGGGTAACTTAACACATTTTAAAATCTCTCATTTGACTTTTCTTCTCTTTAAGCACATTCGTTTTGACACATATGCCAGGAAAAAAGCAAAAGCTAGCCTTCAAATAATTACCTCTAAAATAATTGATAAACTGTGGTACACATACAAAGTATTTTATAGGCAGGAGTGGGGCAAAAAACTGGAAAGTAGGAATTATTCAATACTTAGATATGTAAGAAGACAAATTATTTTATATAATAATAAAATCTATAAAGCATATGAAGATTATTGGGATCAGTATTATATATAGCTGTGTTTAAGTGGGAATCTGATTTTTTATTTCCTAGCTGAGAATGATTGAAAGATTTGTTTATGTCTACTGAGATACGGTCTTTTACTTGTCTTCCAAGATTATTCCTTTCTAATATTTTACGTGAATTAATTTGTTACTTTACCTTGTTGTTTGTTGGAAAATTTATCACTTTACTTAAATAATACATTTAGCTACTATTAAAGTTGCATCAGTCGTACTTTATGCTACTGCAGAATATTTTTGGTGTCTCTACCAAAAAATAAATGAAGAATGTTTGGGTGTTTTGGTAAAAAGAGAGTAAAATTGGCGAATCCAATCTAATAAAATTTTCTACTTTGTGAGAGTCGCTATAACGTCTATCATTCATTTTGCAAACCGAGTAGGTAGAATTTCTGACAAATTGAGTAGAGTAGAATGGATAGATCAAGAGAGTGGTGAATATTTATGAAGGATTGATTGATGGGAGTTTTAACGAAAAGTTCACGGTACTGTTCACTTTAACGAAAAACCACATTTTTACACTAAAAAGTCAATCATAGTACTATTCACTTTACCCTTTATTTTGTCTTTATCATTAAAACTCAAAGTTTTCAAACCATTTTCATTAGTTTTCTTTTGATTGATTGATCTACATAATATATAAAACAAAAAACCATATTATCTATCTTCTATATTATTAAGAGATGAGAGCTTTTCAACTTTTTGCCCTTTTTTTTCCAATTTTGCCCCTCACTTTTGAATACACAATATTGACATGAGGAGGGCAAAATGATAATTTTGTATCTTTTGAACTTTTTTTTTTCTTTCTAATTTTGCCTTCACTTTTGATATACAATGTTAACATGAGGAGGGTAAAATAGTAATTTTGTATCAAAATATTTATATAAGATAAAAATATACACTTATTAAGAGAAATTGTCTCACCAACATTTTTTCATATAGGTAACTAAAATCATGATGTTTTTTTAGATAGTTTGAATGAACTTAAGCGGTTGCGTTTGAGGAGAACGTGAAAGGAAGTAGACAGTTGTTCACACATACAAAATATGTGCTCTCTGCTAGTATATACATATGTTTGGACAAGAACAAATGGGCAATGCTTCGACATACGTGCACGCAAAACCAGAAAAATGCAATTGAGCCCGGAAACATCATTTTCTCCCACTCGATGTAGCCATGTAGAGGTTAGATAAATAATAAACTTATAACACAATGCCCGCTCCTGAGGTTAAGGTTGAAATGATCAGTGTCTACATAATTAGAAAAATTGAATATACAGACATAAAGAAAAACAAATTATGTTAGGGTACTTGATAAGAGAGAGCAACATCAATCGATAAAAAAGGAAAGACATCGGAAATAATTTATAAATACATCAATATTTTTACACTATAAGGGTTATGAAAAAAAATGAATAAACAAGGGTCTTATGGCTGAAATTGGGGGTGACCCATATATAGTAGTATTGAATAAAGTTGAGGTTTTACAATAAAATTAATTAGCAAATAGCAATGATGGAGAATGACCCCAGCACATTTAGTGTCATCTCGTTTAATAATGTGAGATTTATACTTTGAACAAATGTCCATTGCCGATTATTACAAGACCATTATAAGATGATGCGATATTTTTCTTGTAGTGTCTTTGCGGTAGTTTTTAGTTTGCAATGTTTAGCCATCATGAGTTTTTATATCTCATGTGCTGGTTGGATGTGAGTTCCGTTGCTAAAGAATTATATTTATATTTTTGATGAGTTAGGAATTGAAGAGTTGTGAGGTTTCTTTTGGCATGTGTGGTTTCTTGTTTATATGTACTCCAGGTGATTAATTTCCCATGTGGTTTTTCAAAAGTGAGGTTTGTTATGAGGGTCATGTTGGCATGCGTATGTAAGTTTTTTATTGTTCTTAATGAAGTTTCATTTAATCTGAAAAAATAGGGTCTTACAGTTGACGCGATTAGGAGCATTTGCAACCAATAGTCCTGTATATTTGACTCTCGTTTTCTGCCATATCACTTGTATAAACTATAAGAGCGAGTGCATCAAAAGTCCGGTATACTTGACTTCTCTACAACCAATATCGCTAGTATACAGGGCCGTTTTGAATTCTGGGTGGCAGGTGAGAAATTAAAATGATGTTTTTTTGTTTACACATTATTTTTACAAGAAAATAAACATATGCCTCATTTCCCTCATTTCTTTCGACACACTATTTTTGAAAGAAAAATAAACATATCTCCCTTTTCTTTATAACACGTTATTTTCACAAGAAAAATAAATATATGTTCCTTTTCTAGGCTTAAAACATAATAGTTTGACTAAAATAAATATATAAGACTACATTCATTGAAAATTTTGTTTTCTAGCATTTCTAGAGGTAAAATCATCAATCACATATCACTCTCAATGCACAAGATTGTCAATCAATCTATTTAATCTTTCTTGTGCTTGAAAGTAGTTTGTCAACAACTTAAATCGATATCTCTTTTGTAGCTTCTTACCAATGGCAAGAACTAAAACTAGGGTAAAGAACTTAAAAAGACACTTGAAGGGAGATTGAGAAGGAGAGAATGAAAAAGGAACGAAAAATTGAGAATGTTGTTTGCACTCTAGGTTTGAAAAAGAAATAGGCGCAAAGTTATGATTAACCATTATTTTAAAATTATCCTATTAATATATAGTTCGTTTGTGCATTTACACCGTATTTGCATTGGATCCTTAATTAGATAAAATAAAAATCAATATTAAGATTTAAAAACTTACTTTTGTATAACCTCATATTAAATATTTACGTTTTTGTGTTTTCGTATATGTGTACTAATAAAAATTTAAAATTTTGGAACTGTATTCGTATTTGATGCTGGGCGTCTTACCCTTAATAAGAAGTAGCCCATATAAAAAGAACGAAAAGAAAACCGGCATCCCATTTTCCTCTTAATTGCCAGTTTGCCACCTGAGTCTAAGCCAAGTGTAACATCTTAGTTTTGAATTTTGAACGTCTTTTTATTAACCATGAAAGTGAACTTTTCTACCTAGCTATCAGTACCACAGTAAAAGTACGGGGGAGTAGTTAGCCTTGTATACCTTCCACTTTTCAAAAAAAAAAAAAAAAAAAAAAAAAACCATGCATACCAAGCAAAAGTGAAAGTTATTTTCTAGGATAAAGTACAAAAAACTACTTCAACTATTGATGTCACGATACTTTTATACATCATCTTTTAAAATTGACAATGTCATACCTCATCTTTAGAATTTGGTTCAATGTTATACCTTCCGTTACTTGGCCGTTTACTTTTCAGTTAAATGCTGACGTAGCTTGATTTGGGGTCCACTTTCTATTAAAATATTATTAAAAACTAAAAAAATTATTTAATATTTTTTAAATATTAAAATAATAAAGAAAAGTAAATAAAAATAAAATAAAAAAACAACAACCCTTAGGCCTCGTTTGGTAACTCGGACTGTACTGACTATTTCTGTCGGATAGGATAAATAGCCACCGGATAGTACTGACTAAATTAGTAGGACGTTTGGTGCAGTATCGGACTAATGATTGTATTATTTATACTGTGTTTGGTATTATACTGGATAGGAGGAATCAAACTTAAAGTAAAATTTAAAAAAAAAGTGAAATCATTTTTTTGTTCCCAGATCTCTTCGCACCCCCTAAACACCCTCCATTTCTCTCCCTTCTTCTTCTTCCCCGACTGCAGAAGAATCCCAAATAATTGTTCCCCATCTCTCTCCGCCGCACCCCCCAAACTCCCTCCCTTTCTCTCCCATATTCTTCTTCCCCGACTGTAGAAGAATCCCAAATAAATTCAAATAGCCAGTTGCAGAAAAATTCCAAATTGAAATCATCTCTCCGCTGCACCATGTTTCTTGCAAGACCCAGTTGCAGGGGAGGACGGCGAGTAGGTGATGAGGAAGGCCACAAGAAAAGGACAACGAGGACTAGGAGAGCAGAGATGGCGAGAGAAAGCGGCGCGACAGAAGGAAACAGGGAGGACAGCGATGGCGAGAGAAGGTGACGGGGAGGACGACGATGCCGAGAGAAGGTGAGAGAGAGAGGGTCGAGTTCGCGAGAGAGGAGAGTGAAACCGACTAAATAATCCGAGCGTTTTGGTTGGTTTTATTAAGCAGGCGTATACCGTGTTAAATAAGCAGACCGGTTAAATTAATCTGGCACTTATTTAGTACGAGTTAACCCCAAACACCCGGGTCCGTATAACTAATCCTATATGATCTGCCAAACAGGGCCTTAATTTGTCCCACCCCCTCCCACTTCCTCTCTCTTCTCCCCCATCTTCATCTTCTTCCCCCCAACTGCAACCCCCAAAAAAAAAAAAAAAAATTCCAATTTGTCTTCCCCCCGCACCCACCCTCAGTTTGTCTTCCCACCCCCAACCCCTTATTCTCCCTCTTGCAACCCAGAAAAAAAAAAAAAAAAAAAAAAAAAAAAAACCCCAGATCCCGTCGACGGGAAGATGGGTGTGTGGAGAAGGTGGATGATGGGTGCGGAAAAAAATGTGGAGAATGGATGAGAGTGGTTGATTTGGGGTTGGCAGGGGGTTTGTTTTTTTTGTTGGGGGGGGGGGATAGGAGGGTAGGAGGGGGGACGAACTAGGTTCGCTTTGGATTTTTTTTTTTTTGGGTTGCAGGGGGTTGATTTGGGGTTTTTCTTTTAACTTTTTATCTTTCTTCTTCTTCCTCCTCATCTTCTTTCTGGGTTGCAAGGAGGTTGGTTTGGGTTGTTTTTTTTTTTTTTTTTTTTTTCTCTTCTTCTTCTTCTTCTTCTTCCGGCGCTAGAGGGGGGTTAATGGGTTTTCAAATTTTATTTTTTAATACTTTTCTTTATTATTTTAAAAATATTTAATCAATTTTTTTAGTTTTTAATAATATTTTAATGATATTTTAATAGAAAGTGGGTCCCGAATCAAGCCACGTCAGTATTTAATTGAAAAGTAAACGGCCAAGTAACAGAAAGTATAACATTGGATCAAATTCTAAAGATGAGGTATGACATTGTCAATGTTAAAATATGAGGTATGAAAATGTCATGACACCAATAATTAAAGTAGTTTTTTGTACTTTACTCTATTTTCTATATCTATGGTGGAAGGCTAGTGGAGTTCTGAATTCATATAGAACACCACAACAGAAGAGATATTTCTTTTTAAAACATAAAAGTTTTATTGTTTCTATGTGTTTGTCTTCGTTGTCATAGATGGGGGATTTGCGTAGCATACCTTTTGGTTAAAGTTGGTATTTAAAATAAAATGAAATTAATTAAACCAGGATTATTTGGGTTATAATTTAAGGAACTTTAACGAAAAGTTTTCGGTATTGTTTACTTTAACGAAAAACCATATTTTTATACTAAAAAATCAACCATGGTACTATTCACTTTATCATTTATTTTATCATTATCATTAAAATTCAAAGTTTTCAAACATTTTTCATTAGTTTTCATTATAATTAACCCTTAAGAGCGCTTATTATGTAAGATAAACTATACATCTAGGGATCCTAACTAGGAATAAATTAAGGGAATATAAAGCATGTGATGAGGAATCCAATGATGAAGCATGATCAAGATGAAAGAAAAGAACACATCCTTTTATGGGGTTAATATTCGACTTCGAGGAAACGACATGCCAAGTATCAAAATTGTCTACTTCATTAAGCGGTTGTTAATTTGAGTTATGAAATTAATTAATTTGTATTATGATATAGAAAAACATGCAGCTACTCACAGTCTCACACTATTCATTCAGCTATATATTGCCTACTAGGACAGAAAAAACAAGACAAAAAACATAGAGGTCGTGATGATCATGCATGAATGCTGAGGCATGTGTTGCCGCAATGGGAAAAAATATTGTCCTATTACTAATGTGAAGGCTGAACATTTGAAGTTACAAAAGGATCCCCACCCAGTGTTAAAGGTAAGTGAAATTTGAAGTCCTAATGTTATGCGAAAAGATTAACTAAATAATATGATAAATATACTAATGTTATGTTTCGTTAACAATCACACTTTTTTGTATGACATGTGAAGGGGTGGAGCTAAAAATAACGTTTATGGGGGGCACAACTAAGCAATGACGAATGCAAGTCATTGTGGAATTCCAAAATGAGCGCGAGCAATGCTAATTTATTTATTTATTTTTTCAATTTAAGTGAGGCATTTTGTCGAGCACTTGGCCAACCCAAACTCATTGATGCAGGGTGCAGCGGATAGAAACAAAAATAAAATGATAGATATGATTGATAGGTAGGGTCAACTATCTCCTAGTGCGAGGAGAGTCCTGAAAACCCTATAAACTTTGGTTCTAGTACCAGCCTACAACGTAGGCACTAGAAAGAACAAAGCAATATACTCTTAAACAAGAGAAAGGCACAAATATGAGATAGAAATCTCTCTGAAACCAACAAAAATGTCCAACTCCTTCATCTTACAGCAAGAAATGGTTTTTATAACCATTTTGTAACTTACATTTAGAAATTAAAAAGGCAATAAACATAAAAACTCATAAAATTGAAAATTACATAAACAAACGTTATTATCAGCCATAAAAACGTCATAACTGTTATGATTAGCCAAAGAAAGGCCTTGTAATTAACCTAATTAGCCATTTGTATTAAAACCCTCTTTATTTCAGCACATTAATTCATCTTTCGATAATTTATGTGCTCCATTCCAAATGCATCTGCTATTTTCTTATCCTGCATCATTCTCCCATTCTCGAAGAAAACTCGTCCTCAAGTTTTGTTCTTCCTCGATCTTTAGGATGGCCAATCAATATTTTCCACTTCATACATATTAGCAAATGAAGGTTCAGAATTTTCCAAGTGTTCCTGCCCACAAATTCATGCAAGTTCCATTGCAGCCTTCCAAACCATGTGTTGTTTAATCTATTCATAATGTAATTTTGATTTCAAAGTATGCAAGTAAGTTTTCCAAATAGTTTCTAGTGATGAATAGGCTTGGAAGAGTAATCCAAGCTCAGAATCAAACTCAGCAACTATTTTTTTTCCAAGGTTTTCTCATGATGTCACGAGCAACAAAATCTTCCCAAACATAATCATGATACAAATGCGAAACTTTTACCTCTTGATGAAACTGGACATGGAAGTCTTCATCCATTGTAGTCAAAATGTAACTATGGTACTCATCATAAATTGGTGGAGAGTACCAATCAACAAACTTCTCATAGACTTCTAAATCTTCATCACAGACAAAATTATAATCAACTTTGTCGGTACATTCCATATGTTCAACTTTTGTTTCAAATACAGTGTCGAGAATTTTGTCAACCTCAAAACATAAACCACAACAAATGTCACAAGAAACATCAGGACAACTATTGAACTTTGGAGGAAGATCAAGATTTATGAAGTTGTCACCTGAAAATTCCGAAGCAACCATTTATTCGACTTCCATTTGTAAAACATACCCAGTCTCAGTTATTGGTAGTAGTGACATGCTTTAGTAAAATGAGAATATTTTTTTGCACAAATAACGGATTGGAAAACCGCTTGAAGATTTGAAAACTAGACTGGAAGGGCTTTCCAATGACATATGGCTTGATGGTCAAGTAATTTTTAATGAACTCGAAACCTTGCCTGCAACACGGAGGATATGTTGGTTTCGCACAGCACCAACGCTCTGTGGTGTTTTGCCAATATCAGTTCACACAAAATTCCATTTGATGCACATTTTGTTGCATTGGAATTTAGACTCCCTGAGCCTTTCGATGATGCATAGTTCTCAAAATAAAAGTAAAGGAAACTGAACCAGAATTGACGACCAACAGAGATGATGTGCCAATCCGATGAACGTCTCAAGCTCTGATACCAACTGATGCAGGGTGCAGTGGATAGAAACGAAATAAAATGTTAGATAGGATTAATAGGTAGGGTCCACTATCTCCTAGTGCAAGGAGAGGCCTGAAAACCCTATAAACTTTGGTTCTAGTACCAGCCTACAACGTAGACACTAGAACCAAAGTTTATAGGGTTTTCAGGTCTCATCTCGCACTAGGAGATAGTGGACTCTACCTATCAATCCTATATATCATTTTATTTCGTTTCTATCTGCTACACCCTGCATCACTCATTGTATGCTTAGCATATATCTCCACCCTTTGTGTCATTAAAAATGATATCTTTAGAGTCTATATTGTTATAATGAACAAAAGGATAATTATATAGGCATAGGGTTGAGGGGTTGAATTTATTACACATACGAGATGAGGGAATTCTTCTTCATGAGTTGCTAGAATTAACTCTACAACTAAACATTTTTATGTTATGTATCCGCTCTTGGTGGTTTTGACGGAGGAGGAGATTATAGAGTTTTTGGTGGTGGTGAGTTGATTAGTAATCGTTGTAGTCTGATTTGACGTCGTATCGAGCAACAGAATGTGGCTGCGACTTAAGCACAACCCTTTTTCTTGCTAAGACCACCATTTTTTCAGGCCAACAACTTGAAAGGGTACGTGCCCCCTTTGACCCTTAGTGAGATTCGTTCTTGTCCATGTGTAGCCATGTTATTGAAGAATAAGCAATTCACATATACACATTAACGATTGACGATATTCAATATGATGTGCAACTAACGAAAACTATCAAACTTGTAGATAAAGTATGATATCACAACAAATTTGAGCCACAAGTTCAAATATCTTAGCCAGCCCTCAATGTGCCAAGACCTTCAACCTTTTGGTTTGAAGAATAATCAAACTGTAGTAATAATATTTAGTATTAGAGAGAGAAGAATATGAAGGAGGGAAGGTGAGGACAAAGGAGAAGTGTTTGTTCGTTGTTTGTTTTATCGTTTGACGACACTGGAGAGAGCCAAAGACTAAAAATAAACAGTGAAAAGTGGGTGTGCTGGAAAAGACATGGCGCCCCCGATAAATATTTTGGCAGTACGGACCAGACATGCACATTCTTATATGCTCTAATGTGCCCAAAATATGTTCTTCCTCAGGCAAGCTCGAGATTTAAGGGTGGTTTGTTCATTTGTTTGTTTGTTGCATTAAAATGCGGTTTAAGGGAATGTATGTCGTGGAATAAACTCATTAATTATACGAGGAGAATTTTAATGTGATGCTGGTTCTAATTTGATTTAGTTATTGGAGGGTTCATGGATTTTGCAAACAAGTGGTACTCGTTGGCATGGGGTTTTTGATGTTGGGTTGGGCGCTTCCAATTTCCAAACAATAGAGGTATTCAACCATCACATAATGGTCCACTAGATAGGGACAAATTTCATACTCATATTTTATACGATATGTCTTAAGTTTAATTCCTGACACTGGTGATCACATGATGATAGCTCGAGAGAGACTAAAATGTCTATATATGTGAGTCTTCCCCAAATGATTGATGAAGATAGATGATCTGCCACAATTGTTACGAGAGTTTGCAATCATGTGACTCCACTTCTTGCTGGCCTTCGAAAGAGTAGACTGCCGTGATGAAGCCACCATCTTGTCACATTCTTAAGGAAAGAAAACCCATAGAGATTGTATTTCAATGTTGTAAGAAGTAAGAACTAGTTATTTACCTTTTTATTAGGGAATATAGTCCATGGTATTTGATATTTTATGGGTAATGTTAGGAGATCAAATTTAAAACCAAATTTGTAAACTAAATGATGTGTCAACAATAAAAAAACAAACGGGTTAATCGACACTTAGTTAATAATCCAATCATCTACAAGCACATCATTTGGTTTGCAATTTTAGTTTAAAAAATTGATCTTCCTAACATTACCCATATTTTATTATTGTTAGACACCACAAGTTCAAAAAAATGTACCTTATGTTTATGGACCACCATATTGCCAATTATTATATTTATGTCTTTTACTTAATTGAATCCATTTGTACATGGTAAGTCTTTTTTATTGGATAAATGTATACTAAGTACTCTTGTGCAGCCACATATACATGCAATTATTCTAGGAAATTGCAATAATGATAATTCTAGGAAATTGCAATTATTCTCTTGGAAGACCTGAGAGTAGGGATCTCCAAACCCTAGACATTGACCTCTCGAAAAGTATACAACTGTGCGAATGCCGGTCGTCTCTATACTCTCACGGGTCACCATCCTCACATTTACTACATTTTTTATTGCCTGTTTAATTACTGTTAATTAGACCGTTTGGATTACAGCAATCCTACAAACAGATATGATAGGGTTGCGTCGACGCATACATCATCCGCTATAGGCTCTGTGGGTGACAATAATTCTAGTAATGCCAGTGTTAAAAATTTGATCATCCCCACCATCAATTTCGTAATCCTCATTCTTTGTTATTATTATAATTGCAAATCAGAGACAAATTCGTTTTGAAAAGTCTTGGTGGGAGCGAGATTCATTTTGAGGAGATGACTTATAACATTGTTAAACCCTAGATTTCAATTTTATTTGCTAGATTCTACTAAAACATATACCATATATATTACCAAAAAATAAAAAACTATATCCGGATATTAATCTATGGAGTTAGGTGGCCTGTATACTTTAGAGTGTCAATCACAACATGTTTCATCTATGTTCATCAACTTTCTTTCACTTTTAAGATTTTCATATTTCATTAGATTAACCCTATGAATTCACATTGCCGATTTACTGACCAGTAGAGTTGGCAATTGAAATTGACATCTAGATAAAAGTTCGAACATAGGGACGAAGTTGTAATATATACATATTCCTTGATTACTTCTTCATGCTTGTCTTAAATATGTAGCCTCTCTTAAGTTGGTTAAAAAACTATAAGTAACTTGTAACTCAGTTGGTCAAGAGCAATTGCCTTGCATTCAAAGTTTTGTGTTCGATTCTTCATCTTCATAGTTTAAATGAATTTAGTGTAGATTCTCTTATCGTTTGTCAAAATAAAAAAATCTGTAACAATAATGCCGTGGACTGAAATGGAATTTGCAGTGATTCATAAATACCGTATCCATCATTAACCTAAAAAGTGTTTGCAGGACACACAATTCATCGCTATGTATAAACACAAAATGAACAAGAAGGGAATTCAAACCATGCATGCCAATCACGAAACTTCTTGTAGCAAAGAGATTTTTCAGTATGATCGGCACGCGGAATGGTACATCACGTATCGTTATATAAATGGTGGGATATGTGTGTTAAAAAATTAATAACTTAAAAAATAAAATTTCTCATCACTTACATAAAAACACGTGATATATCATATGTGTTCTTGTCACAACTAAAAATTTCTTCTTGCAACGACTCAGGTTAAGGTAGGCTATATATTTGGCAGGCAGATTGTCTGCCTTCTTGTTTGGATGCCCTTCCCATTCCGTCCTATTTTGTGCGGTCACAGTTAAGCTATGTCAACATTTTATATTGATTTTTTTATAGAGATAAAAATATAAAAAACAATAGGAATATAAAATGTTGACATGACTTAACCGTAACCACACAAATAGAAAGGAATGAGAATGATATCCAAGCAGGAGAACAGACAATCCGCCTCTATATATCTCTCAATAATTCCTACACTGACAACTGACTCATCGTGCAATGAATTAATACTCAGCATTGTTTCTTATCATTTAATTAGCAGATCAGGGATATTATTTAATTACTTGAACCCTCCCGTACAATTATTAAAGTCCTTTCGTTTTAAAATTTTTATACAATGATATATGATGAGAGAATAAATTGGTATTAAATTTTAAAATTTATGAGATTTAGATCTAAATTTTTTTTTTTGGTAAAAGATTTAGATCTAAAATTTTTCATTGAAGAGAAATACAAGGATATATTTATGGGGATGAAAGGGGAATTCCCGTCTTACTTGTGAAACTCATTTCATCGTCCAATGAGATAATTACATGTGAAAGGAGAGGCCTCTTAGACAAATTTGCCTCTCGAATCCCGCAAAAAAAATAAAAATAAAAAATAAGAAACGCAGGATTTCGCCAGCATTCAATGAAGCGGGTAATGCCCCGAACCACAATCCAAAAATGGGATTCACCTGTGTTCGACTTTCATACCAAACACGCTCAAACCAAATATATATATATATATATATATATATATATATATATATATGGCCAAGAGCCTCATAATCAATTGACAGAAACAAATTTCGTTAATATGACTCGATCATAGGTCATAACTCACAAGTATTCAGAGATCCGAGACTCAATGGATCATAATTATATTAATTACCATGTCTCTACAAATCAAACGGCTAATGAATTAATGGGCAAATCATAGTTCAACCAATGAATGCATGCCACGCACATACACTTTGTATGAGTTGTCATCGTGCTCAAGCTTAAATTATTTACGATGTTATGTTGTTAAATTAATAATCTTAGCCATTATATATGAATGAATTGTTGTTTGAAGCCTTGAAAGTTCGTGTGACTTAATTGATTTTTATTGTTATTTTTTTTATCAAAATAACCCACTCAGTCTAAATTTAATATAAGAGAATGCTTGTTTCATCGTTCATTTAATTAATTAATATGCAAATTTTATGTATGTTTATTTTTATTTTTATTTTATATAATTTCTTAATAAATTCTTATTATCTTAAAGAAAAAAAACACACCGTATTACACTTTACAATACACATGGATCACAATCACCCAGAGTAGTAAATATACATGTATTATATAAAGACAAAGATTGTCTGCCCTCCCACTTTTGATGCTCTTCTATGCCCTTTTGTTTATGTGGTCACGGTTAAGCCACGTCAATATTTTATATTAGTATTCATTTTTGTATTATTATCTCTATAAAAAATATATATAAAATGTTGACGTGGTTTAACCGTAATCACACAAAACAAGAGAGCACGGGAGAACATCCGAAATGAAAGAGCAGACAATAACCTTGGCAGATGGGTTGATGGGACGGAGAGAAATACATTGTGTACTCAGACTCACGCTAGTGAGATCCAATTTTTTGTTTACTTAATTAATAGGAATTGCTACTACCTTTTCTGTCCCACTTTAAGATAAAGCAAAAGGAGGGAAAAAGTAAAGAAAGAAAAGAAAAACATAAAAAAGAGGGGAAGAAAGAAAAAAGCAGATCATTGTAATAAAGAAAAGGAGCTAGCTTGCAAGAGAAAAGAGAGAGGAAACAACAAAGACAAAGGCTCTCAAAACTCCATGATTATTCAAATTCTTTTAAAAGCAGGACCTGGGTTTTCCTATCCCTCTTGCTAGTATACAATACCACAATACCACTACTACTTAATCCAGTGGAGGCAGACCTCTCAAAGTTTCTACAAAGACTTATTTTGGGAGCTTCAGAAAAAGACCCATAAAGCTAAGGGAGCTGTAAACCCTAACTGGTTGATTGGAAGCTAGCTCAGTTGATTAGCTCTCATTCAGAATCAGAAGATAACAAGAGGCATGAATAGAGGTGGTTGCCAGAGCTCACCGGTGCAACAAATGATTGCCGGAAACCCTAACTGGTGGAGTATCAACAGCATGAGGCCACCAAGTACCCAACCATCTATGAATATTTCTCCTTTTTTTCAGCCTCCTCCTCCTCTTCCTTCTAATTTTTTAATCCCACAATTTGCACCCAGCAACAACAACACTTCCCCTTCTTCAACAACTTCTTCTTCAGGACTTGCCATTCCTTCTTGGCATATTGAGAATAACATCCAGGAGCTTCCAGAGTCTTGGAGCCACCTCCTCTTGTAATTATATTTTCTTAACTAGTACTCTTTTTTCTCTAAAACAAAAAACATAGCTGCTTAGCCTGCTTTGCATGCATGGACTCAAATTTGATATTTTGTTGTGGGTGCTGTTAAAAAAGTCATTCTGCAGTACTCTTCTGTAAAAAAATTTCTCTTATTTTTTATTAAATTTGGAATATAAAATGACATTTTTGAAGAGTGAATAACGGCTTGCTTATTATATATAGATCATCAATTACTTACTAATTTTGATATTTTGTTATAGATCGATGACTGACTAATGGGTGCGTGGTTGTGAATTATCAGGGGTGGAATTGTAGGTGAAGATGAGAAGGAGGCAATCATGAGACAATTTCATCAAGCTGCTAAGAAATTGGAAAATTGGGAGGAGCAAATATTAAATAGCGCTCAAGCTCCAAATGCTCCTGCTGTGGACGTGAAGCAAGAAAACTCAGGAAATAGCAACGGCTTTGTGTACGGACATCATCAGGGGAATGATCACATCCGAGATTTTAATCCATCAGCTGCAGCTTTGTCTTCTTTGTCTCAGATTATGCAGTCAACTGCTGCCTCTGCAGCCTCATCTCCTAAGTCATCGTGTGTGACGAGTTTCAGCAACAACAATATGTTGGATTTTTCTAGCAAGTCGGACGTGAGGCATCCACCACCACATCGGTCCTCTGATCAGGTAATAATTAACACTTTTTATATACAAGGTGATTAACCCTTAAGAAAGAGAAAGTCCATGATAAATTCATTTTCAATACGAAAATTATATATTATTGTTTTCTAGAGTTTCCAAAATTATTCATTCCTTTTTGCTTTCAGATAAATTTAACTAGTTATTTTTTTTTTTTTGGTAAAAAATTTAACTAGTTATTTTTAATACATGCTTTGAATGCGATGAGCTTACTTTTAATCTCAATATATGAAGATTAATATGCAGCCATCAAATGACTTATAATTTATTTATTATGTGGTGCTTTTCTCTTTTCCAGTTTTTATTTCTTTTATTTTTTACATTTCTCTTGTAAGTTGTTTGTTAAGTCCTTAATTTGGAAATGAAATGAATCAGCTTCCCTTTTTTTCATCAAATAGTCATAAACTGGTTTATTTAGTATTAATTAAAGCGTTAATTGGTTAAGAGCTTAATACCGGGTGATCAGTAAAAATTACTAAAGAGTTTAAGTAATATTAATTAATTGTACTCCTTTTCTTTGACAGAAAATTATACTCCGTTTTCATTTCTTTCTCTTCTTTGTTCTTTGTTTCTTTTGTGAAGTGTAACAGCACTGGAAATGGTGGGGCACTTAAGAGAGCAAGGGTTCAGCCTTCTTCAACCCCAACTACCTTCAAGGTAACGCTTACAACTGAACTAATTAATTAATCTCTCTCTCTCTCTCTCTCTCTCTCTCTCTCCCCCTCTCTCACACACACGCGCGCAAAAACACAAAAAAGACAGGCACAAACACACACACACATACACATACACATCTGTAGGTCGAAGTATATCGTTGTCTTTCTCGAATGTCCATTTCTGATCAATCATGACGATTCTTTATCTCGTGTTTTAACTACAAGAGACCTCCACCTCTTATTTATGATAACTTACGTCTACATTCAGGTGAGGAAGGAGAAATTGGGTGACAGAATTACAGCCCTTCATCAGCTAGTTTCCCCATTTGGGAAGGTACGCCATGGCTCTTCCCCCTCAAGCGTCTAGCCTCTATCTTATGAAGCCAACAAGCCAAAAAAATTGTTTAAGTTGGTGGTTGAAAATGAAATAATATATAGCACATCACTCATGGAATTCTTAATCAAGAAACTTATAAAGTGTGAACATTTTTTCATCAATTTTCGTACTAAAAGCTTCATTAATATTTGCAGATTGATAGTTATTGACATTTTAAAAATAGTGCACTACTGTTATACACAAATTTGTTTTTGCTCTTTTTATAAATTTATGTTGCGTGATAATCTTTTTAAAATGTCCACAACAACTCCCTTATTTATATACACTACTTTTGTATTTGTTTTTGGTTGAAAACCCTAGCTAATATATTACTACTATACAATGGAGGGCTTTCTTTTTTTACCTTTAAGCATTAAAAAAGACATGCAAGTAAGTATGAGTATGACTTTGGAGGGTTGTGGTGTGGCTTTGTATCTCTTTTGCAGACTGACACAGCCTCTGTTTTGTTAGAAGCTATTGGGTACATCAGATTCCTTCAGAGTCAAATTGAGGTAATATATATCTCTCTCTCTTCTTTTCATCAAAGCAAGACACATGTCTTGAGTTGGTACTTGCAATTGGCCGTGATGGCACACAATCACACCACTAAAGTTCTATTCTCTTCAGTTGTTCCTTTCAATTAATCTCTCTCTCTCTCTCTCTCTCTCTCTCTCTCTCTCTCCCCATAGTTTTTGAAGTGCTAAAAATACGATTTGTTTCATGCTTTTCCTTCCTCCCCCCCCCCCCCCCCCCCCCCCCCGCGGATGCAGGCCCTCAGTTTACCTTACTTGGGCAGTGGATCAGGAAACATGAGGCAGCAGCCACAGTTTGCTGTAAGTAATTTTAAAAACAGGAAACAAAACTTACATTAACCTAATTTTTTTTCACTCTTCGCAAAGCAACATCTCCATCCCCTTCCTCTATCTTCTTGCACGCGCAAGACTGTATACATATTAATAATTCATTAGGTATATCTTAGCCCCGTAATTGATTGATAATGGTGAATTAACTAAAAGTTTCTTGTTAATTAGGTTCATGGGGAGAGGAATTGTATGTTCCCTGACGATCCTGGTCAGGTATATACACATGCTAGCTTTTTTAGTGGACTCATATTTACATCTTGAACTTAGTTTTGGAAAACCTACAGAGCTAGACAACTTTAAATGTATGTATGTATGTATGTATTGTTGGAGAGATTATATCTTGTCACCAGTTCATGTAAGAGTTTATTGGAAGAGTGATTCACTTTTTAAACTCATGACAAATGATTATTGAACAAGTAATGTATTAAAATGGTGCATTGGTTGCAAGAAAATTTCTTCCTTAGTGTGTGGTATCTTTTAAGCAACTAAAGATAAGTACTTTTTAAAAAGCATATACAAAGCCATGCTCATCTTTAAAGCTTTCAATCTTTATAGATTAAGATAAAAAAGAGAGAGGAATACATTATCATGTGACATTATCTTTTAATCATATGTTCAGGTCAGACTAATTAATTAGTCCATGCTAATTAAGTTGCTAATGCTTTGTTCTGATCACAGCTGCTCAATGACAATTGCATGAAACGGAAAGGAGCTTCTGAACAGGTATATATTCCAATATTCCATGCATGCTTTGATAACAAGATAGTTAATCCTTTAATTTCTTCAAATATATCTTTCAAAGTAATGTTTAATACTTAATTTCTATAAAATTAAGCTGCTCGATTAAATTGGTTTTCTGGTTACACATTGTTAGAATCCTCATGAAGAGCCAAAAAAGGACCTGAGGAGTAGGGGCTTGTGTTTGGTTCCAGTTTCATGTACCCTCCAAGTTGGGAGCGATAACGGAGCTGACTATTGGGCTCCGGCGCTCGGCTGTGGCGGTTTTCAGTAAAATGACATTTTGGTGGCACACAGTACTACTACTACAACTCTAATTAAGCTAGAGACCGATCAAGCTTCATGGAAATTAATGATATAACATCATGAGCAGTCACTCTGCTAAATTCAAAAGGCTGATTGCTCATGATGCTATACAATATTTATTTAATCTTTGCGTTTATATACATACGCATGCTTGTGTGCTTTAATTTGGCGGGACTACGATGTCCTTAAACTCCCTAATTTTAAGTTTAATCTATCTATCTTTTCTTTTGCTGAATTCTACCGCTTGCTGCTATACCGCTGTATATATCTATTCTTGTATGTCCAGTACTGATTAGTAGTACTAGCCATTTTAAAGTTGCTTAGAAAGCAGCATTTTGATTGAATCTTATTGATCATACTTTTAATTATATATACTAATTGTCTTGTCACTGACATAAGATTATAAGAAATATACACGTGTTATAACATAAGTGAATTGGTACTACTACATGCATAATCACAAAAATTGCTATACTTCTACGCTCATATTGTAGACATGTAAATTTGGTGAAATTAATTTTCACCAATAAATTAAATTTCAACTCGCCAGTTCTTAAGTGGCGCACACCATGGGTCCTACTAAATTGGACACATGGCATGCATGCTCATCTAATTGGATGAGTTATCAAGAGGGACATGTGTTAGCATCTGAAACATTCGTCAAACAAATCAAATCAAGTACAAAAGGGGACAAATTAACTCCAATTTGATCAAATTATATCATTTAGGGTTTAATTTTCCAAATTCAAGATTTTAATTTAATTAAGAGTTAAATTAAATAATTAGCTCAAGTTAAATCTAATCACAAAATCAATCCCACAACTCACGAGATTTAGTGACACACCCCGATCCCGATGTTCAGGGATAGTGGGATGGCCATGTGTTGGCCAACACCAAGAATGACGCATGCCATTTATGAATGCATATACCGAGAACATGTGAAACATACATATAAATTTCGCGCTAACTACACAAAGAAATTTTTATATACAAACCTTACCCAAAATAATATAATAATAATAAAATGATAGTGATAATGCATGACATGTTCAGAGTATACATCTAATTCAGAATACAAGCGGAAGGTGTAACAGAAAACGCTATTACAAGTGATGTCAAAAGCAGAAAGGATGACGCGATATCACTAATAGGGGAATGCCTCATAGCTCGGATCGTATGCCTCGTTCCTATGTCCTGAGGGGACATAAAACAAACATAAAACCTTTCAATAAAACATATATTGTATATAATGTGCTAAATAGTGATATTATACTCGCCTGAAGGCAGAACATACGCCCGTAGGTAGAACATACGCCCATAGACAGAACAGTGACCACTAGATAAGCACAAAAACATTGAATATAATATTTTCAACATAAGTATATATATCTCAATGGAGCTCAATAGCTCAAACATCATATCTCAAAACATCTTCATAGTATATAGTCATCCATCATATATACTACAAAGAACATGAAATCGATAAAGCATGGTATTTCAAAATATTATCAGTAAAACATGATATTTCATAAAAAGTAAAATCTAATTTACTCATAAAATGTTTCATAAAACATAACCATTAAATCATGCTTTTCATGTATGCATTTCTAATAGCAAAATTATGCATTTTGGAAAGGGTCCACTCACAGATACTCTGTTGTCGAAAAGCCGTGCAGAATAAGAAGGACAGAAACGCCGCTAATAAACGCACCTAAGCACATAAAGAATCAAATTAATAAAACTACACTAAAACAATTGAATTTGGAAAAACAGAGCACGTATTTGAAATCAGGACGTCAAAACTAATCTATAAGGGTTCCCGGTCGAAACCTAAAAAAGGCAACCCAAAGTCAATGTTGACCGGTCAACGATCAAAGTTAACAATAAGGTCAAAGTCAACGGGTCGGGTCAGATTCAACATGTCGAGTCAAAGTCAATGGGTTTAGCCTTTTAGGTCCTGGGTTTGGGCTTGGGTTTAGATTTGGACTTGGGTTTAGGTTTAGGCTTGGGCAATTGGTCTGGGTAGTTGGGTCACAATTATAAGCTTGGGCTTGGTAGCTTGGTCTAAAGGGTCTAGGTTGGGTCGGCTGCAAGATTGGATCTTGGATTTGGGTTTCAGGGTAATCGAGTCGGGTCAACTCGGTTTCAGGCCAAGGTTTGGCCGGTTTCTAAGCACAACTTCAAACGCTCATAACTTATTCAATACTCAACCAAATCGAGTGATTCAAAAACTAAAGTTGTAGCACTCAATGATATCAGGGAATGGTACCTTGCATGACTGCTAACTCATCGTGGATTGACCGAAAAAAGCCTCGAAAGTGACGGTGCTCGCCAGAAACTAGGTAAACTTTAAATGTTTATAACTTCTTCAATACTCTACGAAATCGAGTGATTCAAAAACGAAAATCATACTTCTCATTGAGACAAAGATAATGGTACCTTTCTCGATGGCTAAATCATCATAGTTTGGTCAGAAAATGGCCTGAAAGGTCGCGGCCCTACTTGGTTTTGATCCCGATGATTCGGAAGGAAGTTTAAGGTGAGCTTGGGTGTTCTAGGCTCGCAAGGATGAGACGAAGCTCATGGTGCTCTTGGTTTGGGCTGTGGTGGGCATGTTGTGTGTGTGTGTGTGTGAGTTCCAGAGAAGAGAGGGAGAGTTGCAGAGAGAGGGTTTGGGGAGAGAGAGAAGAGATAGAGAGAAAGTGATGGGAGAAAGAGAGAAAGTTAAATTATAATGCAAAAGAATAGGAAATATCCCAAAAGGGAAAGGGAGAATCTGGGTAGGGTGAGGGATAAAGGGACAATATTTTCATGTGGGTCCCCTTTGGTTTGTAGTTTAAGAACGTACATGACGAAACAGAAGATATCTGAAAACGTTCGACGTTCAAACGTAGAATCTTCATTATAAATCTGAATTCGAATTCGTTCGCGCCTACACGTTTGTGGCAATAAGTACAATAAGAATAATTTAATAAAATTAAATCTACGCATTTCGACGAAACAGTCAAACAAAGTCAACTCAAGGGTAAAGAGGTAATTTCATAAGTCCAACCATATGAAAATTACACTTAAATTAGGATGGGGTTTCACATTTATATTGAGGGCTCTAAACTAAGACCCAATAATTCCTATAAATACGAGGCTCATTCTCAAGAAAGAGGAGTTTAGAGAGAAACGAAGCAAGCATAAGACTTTGGAGAAACCGGAAAACTCTTTGGCCAAAGAAAACACCAAACACATAAACACTTTTGTGTTCTTCATCATGCTTGTGGAGAATCAACTAGAGCAATAACCACGTGCTGATTCATCAACCATCAAAGTTGAAGATCACCCACCATATGAAACTTCTCGTGGTCCCATTTCATTCAAGATCAAACTTCCATGACCCTTGAAGAAATCACAAGCCCAATTCAAGATCAAGTGTTCACCACCCTTGTAAAAGAATAGCTACACAGAGATTATAACCCTAAATTCATTAATACAAAATAATTATTTTTGTACACGTGTTCTTATTTCTTTCATTGCAGAAAATTTTGTGTTTACAAAATTGACATGCCCGATGGGATAATCTTTTCTAATCTTTTTCTCCAAGGGATTCAACTCTAATCTAAGCAATGTCGTCGAAGAAGGCTTTAGTTGTACCCATGAAAGTATGCAAGAATGTGATTGCTTTCACCACAAGGCGCGATTATGCTGGCATCGTCTCTCGAAACAAGACGAACATATGATCTCAACCTGACACACCGCACAAACAGTGTTTCCAGTCAAATCCCATCAAGGTTGCTATAAGAATCAATCATCCATCAAATCTGTCATTCAAAGTAAGTTGAAGGCTTATGCCAACATACTACTGCCATGACGTATCCGCTCATGTCGCATGGGGTCGAAATAAGACAACCATTTTCGTTACTTCATTTGGGACAAAGAAGCTGCTCTCTCAAAGCAATGAGAGGTGCTCTCCATGATCGAGATATTCAACAGAACATTCATCCTTGCATGTTTATAGGTCTATGCTTGGTTAGTCACCAAAAGAAGAAGACTGCAACAATGCACTCGAAGTCTTTCTACTCATTTAGTTTCATGGTAATGCAAGTGATTGTGGTGGGAGTTATTTTCGTTGATGAACACATAGTCTGATGGCCTAAGCGATCGAGAAGCTGACAAAGACCATTGAAGAGAAAGACATGCAGATCAAGTCGCTCATATGCAAGCTAAATGAAAGACATGGTGATGAGTCAAGCAGCGGTTCACCTCATTTGAGGAAAGAGGCCCGTCAAGAATTCACCTCCGACTAGGAAGGAGCAATCAAAGCGTTGTTCTGTTTTAGTGGTATCTTTGTTAACACCATTAAAGCATAATATCGAAGTCCTTCCCAAAATTCACTCATGTACTCCAAGTTATACACGAAAAGGTTCAATAAATTCGAACGTCGACGGGATATTAGCCTATCAAATTCTTGCAGTTCGACTGAAAAGGCAAATCTAAGCAACATATCGCCCACTTTATTGAGACTTGCAACCACCATCAAAACATTGTTGGCACCACCACCTATTATCACCATTAGCATTGTTGCCTTGCCACCTCCAACCACAATCATCACCGTCGCTACTACCACCACTACCTGTCATCATCATTACTACCGCCACATCCACCCACCATCATTAGCGTTACCATCACCAACACTCACCATCATCATTGTTACTGCTACCACAATCCACTATATCCATCACCATCGCCACCACCATCACTGTCATTGTTGTCATTATCACCCACCATTGTCATCAACTTCACTGAGTCACCGCCGCCACCCACCATCATCATTGCGATCACTGCTGCCTCCGGTGGTACATTTCCTAACTATTCATGTCACACTTTATATTAATGACTCAATATACACATTAAATTTTGTACTTGAAATTCCTCATTCTTTTAAGTAAGCCAAACAAGAGAATTCATAAAATTCTGAAAAATAAATTTCCATTATTTTGAAATTTCTTAGAAATTTTAAATTTTCTAATGCAAAAATAGGGTAAAATCAACAACAAAAATTAGAGGTTCATTGCCTTTTGTACTTTCTCTCATTTTTCCTAACGCGGGTTACTCTAATATCCACCTATTTGGGATGGGATTTGGATCCATTAATAATTGCCAGTGGGACAACTTAAGCCTGATTAGTTAAGATTGACACAAACTTTGGCATCTCAAAATTAGCTTTGGGCTGCCAATCACCTTATCTACTCTTCTGAATCGATGCCCATATTTTGCGGTGTCTTTTAGTTTAAGCCCACTTTCGACATTGACAAGTTCTCCAAGTTCAAAAAAATAAAAAATAAAAAAAAAGAAAAGAAAGAATGGTCATCATTTGACTATACCTTAGTTACGAACTGTAACGTAACGAAAAGTCCTCCCATCCACGTGTTTTTTGGACCATTGGGAAGTGGGTGAAGAAAATAGAAGGAAAGAGAGTTCTTCAATCAAAGAATTTGAATAGTCTTCAACATTTTGATTTATTTTGTTTCTAATTGGTCAATTAATTAATCATGTCACTGTGACTAATCTTAATCTCAACTAGTCTTAGCAACTTTTCTTCGTTTTCTGAATAGATCATTTTTAATTTTAGATAGAAATATTTATACAAATAGCGCTTTACTACAATAGTAGAAAACAATAATGCATACGCACTTTGGTAAAAGTTTGATTCTTACTGATTATCCTCATTCCTAACATTTAACTATCTAACCCACTTACGCTATCATTTGTTAAAAAAGAAAGGGTGCTCATACTATGATATAACTCCTATTATATTTCAAGTGTTATTAAATTAAGGGGCTTTTTAACTTTAATCCTTCAAGAAGAATGAAATTTAAAATAAACCTGGTGTTAGATTACATAGTGATTATAGTCTTTTGATGTGTCCTTAATTCAAAATAATTAACATGCATTTTATTTAACGTCTCCCATTAAATATTTAAATTTATTAAAATACAAATTTTATTTATTTCCTGAACAAAAAAAGTTTTTTTTTTAATTTATTAATTTTATTTAACATTCTTCAAACTTGAAAGACTCAATTAATGTACCTAAATGTATGTATCCAAATGTATTATTTTGAACTAATGTATTTAAATGTTAGTACCGAAATGTATGTACTGAAATATATGCACCAAAATGTATTATATTAAATTAATGTACCTAAATATGTGTACCGAAATGTATGTGTAACATCCCACATCGCACAGGGGAATGATCCTTAAATATATATTCTCATCCCTACCTAGCACGAGGCTTTTTGGGAGCTCACTGGCTTCGGGTTCCGTAGGAACTCTGAAGTTAAGCGAGAAGGGGGCTAGAGCAATCCCATGATGGGTGACCCACTGGGAAGTTGTTCGTGAGTTCCCAAAAACAAAACTGTGAGGGAATGGTAAGCCCAAAGCGGACAATATCGTGCTACGGTGGTGGAGCGGGCCCGGTAAGTGATTCGCCCCGGGCGGGGATGTGACAATTTGGTATTAGAGTTAGTCCCTGGCCGGAAGTGTGCCGATGAGGACGTCGGACCCCTAAGGGGGGTGGATTGTAACATCTCACATCGCCTAAGTGAATGATCCTTAAATGTATATTCTCATCCCTACCTAGCACGAGGCATTTTGGGAGCTCACTGGCTTCGGGTTCCGTAGAAACTCTGAAGTTAAGCGATAAGGGGGCTAGAGCAATCCCATGATGGGTGACCCACTGGGAAGTTGCTCGTGAGTTCCCAAAAACAAAACCGTGAGGGAATGGTAAGCCCAAAGCGGACAATATCGTGCTATGGTGGTGGAGCGGGCCCGGGAAGTGATCCGTCCCGGGCTGGGATGTGACAGTATGCACCGAAATGTATTATATTGAATTTATGCATCTAAATATTTGTATCAAAATATATGTATCGAAATGTGCGTACCTAAATGTATGCACTGAAATGTATTATAATGAATTTAATGTACCTAAATGAAGAAAACACAGTACATCGAGATATATTGTATAACCAAAATTAGTTTATCTAAATGTTTACAACAAAATATACTACGATAAATGAAATGAAATTAATATATTAAAATTAGGAAGAAAAAGAGAGATAATTAAAAAAATGCAAATGTAATTAATAAATGAGGTTATTAATGTATGACGAGACTAAAATTATATTTTGATCTTGAGAGATTATATTCACACACCCCAAATTACTTCTCACATACTCTTTTAATTTTTTAATATTTTCTACACATTACTAACACTTGATAGAAAAATATTAAAAAATTAAAAAGATGTGGGAGAAGTCATTTGGGGTGTGTGAATATAATTTCCCCTTACTCATGATTTTAATCTAAAAGTCATCTTTGCCAAAGATTAGAATGAAATTTTCTATTAACAACAAAAATTCATATTGAAATGTGAAAGTAAGATAACAGCTAGCCATTCAAACGGGATTTGAAAAGTCGGATCCTAAAACTATGTTAATCCATCTAGCTGAATGTATGGCTAAGTAGTTTAATCTACCAATCAGCTCGAATCTATGGGTGATGCCATAATACATGCCGCATTAAGCACCTTTTATGTAATTGAGAACATTGGTTCTATCCTATTTGTATGTGTTTATCTCTTTCATTATGTCAATTTCAAGGGGATAGTCTAGTGAAAAGTGAAGGAAAAAAAAAAAAAAGGTTTGGAATCTCTAACTCAAGTTTGAACTCCCATAGATGTATTTTTTTAGGCTACCGGCGCTGCTTTTACATGCATATCATATGACATGAGGCACGTTGTTGCTTCATATGATACCGAAGTTGTACGGTGAAATACTTTCTATATTCAAAACAATCTCCCTCAACACATTATAGTTGAAAAAATTGTCGTATCATAATTTCTCATCAATATAAGATAGACACGACATCTATTATTACTATGTTATATTAGTGTATCACTGTGAAAAAGGGAGATAACAATTGATTGTATACATATGTCATGTGCCACCCAAGAATCGCTCCATGTACCTTGGTGCACAGCGTGGTGTGAGTTGTTTGAATAGTAATCAAACCAATCAAATTCTAATACATACACTTTTATTTAGGTTGAATCAAACTATAATACGTTTGTGTGTTGACTTCGCACATCCATCAATGAACCATAAGATTCCTAGTGTCGACCTTTTTATACGTAGACAAAATAATACAAAGAATATTCATCCTTGATATTTTTCTTAAGTTAATAGTTTTCACATTTCTTGATTCAAACCACCTCTCATGATTTCTTGATTATAAATGTACCATTCTCCACTGCAAGTCTGCAAAGGGTCATCAAGTTTTGTGGATTAATTATTAGACCAGTTTAGATGGAGGGAAGGAGGGAGATGGAGAGCCGTTTGCGGATGGAGTTGATGGTTTTTCTTGTGTTGGTCTTGGGGCTTAGCAGTAGATCCTATGGTGCAGTTTCTCACAGTACCATGAACAAGATTTATAGAATAAACAAAGAGGGTCCATATTTGGGCATTGTAGTACCAAATTTCTTTGAGATGAACCCACTTCTTCAATCTACAAGCTTTGTGGCTGATCAGAAGCTACCGTATTTGGATTTTGCTGGTAAGCATAAAATTACACACACACACACACACACATATATATATATATATTCATTAAGTTTATATTAGTACATGGCTGTTCTTTGAGTGCTCTGTACATATATTTCCTAAAAGAAACTGATTTCTCACACTATTTTCTTATTCTGCACCTTTGTTGAAATTTTGTCCTTTAATTAATTAATTTATTTATTCAATCCAAGGGACCAAAATAAACAAGAGTGTATATGGAGAAAAATCAGTATGCGGAAATCAGTATCATTTGCTAAAATGTTTATTGTTATAGCTCATGGTATATATAAGTTTTGTTGTTGTTATTTTTCTTGTCTTTGCACGTTCTGCTCTGAAATTTATAAATACATAAAATATTGTAATTGAAAGAAAATTAACTTTGGACCGAATTCTACATACTCAATTTGACAGGAAGAAGGTTTCGAATCGGACGATTGGAAGACAAAAAGGTTATAATTGTTATGACTGGATTGAGCATGGTATGTTTAATTATGAAGATGACCATCTGTTTTACTTTAATTAAATTCTTTGGTCAGTGCATATCATAGATATTGTATTTAATAAATGATGTAGAAACTGGGTCCGGCTTCAATACTACGAGTGTATTATATCCGTTAGATTCGACTTTCGAAATTATTAAATCTTTTAGTGTAAATCTTAACCGTTTACTTCCTGTATCATTCAATATTATTGAAGTATTTTCCGTGGAAACCTGTTGCAAAAAAATTGATGTAGAAACCTGTGAAAAGCTCAATGCAGGCATCTCAACTCAATTACTACAAACCCTATTCAAGGTGAAAGGTGTTGTACACTATGGAATTGCAGGAAATGCAGATCCCCAACTCCAAATTGGAGATGTCACCATCCCTCAATTTTGGGCTCATACCGGCCTTTGGAATTGGCAGGTATAAAACACTAATTTTCTTTAGAAATTGGCTTTTGTTTGGTAATCTTTTTTTTTAATCCCAGTTAATTGGATATCCAATTAATGGAAAAATTGGTGGCTAGGTCTTTAGTAAATATGACCAACTTTAATATCTTCTTTTGTCATTTGAATGCATGCAGAGGTTTGGAGATGGGCCTAATGATGAATTGTCCTTAGAATCATTTGGAGACTACACAAGAGAAGTTGGTTACATAAAATTTTCAGATTTTAGTAACAAAACCAAAGTTGGAACTTCTGTTCCCAATCTCCTGAACAGTGCATGGTATCAGCCAGAAGAGACCTTCCCAGTCCATGGCACTCCGGAAGTTAGGCAACATGCCTTTTGGGTTCCAGTCAACCACAAATATTTTTCACTTACCAAGAAACTAGAGGTAATTGGCATCATCTCCCAATTTACTTTTCTGTTTGTTATACTTTTGTTATATTGAATCCTACACTAATTACAGAAAATATGAAATTAAGGTTTTTGGCCCAAACTATGATATTGTTCCACGCAGTTTTAGCGAATTCCACTTTAGTTTCTCCCTAGTTTCAGTTGTCTCAATTTAATCGTCATAGCTTAGTAATCTTTGCAATTTAAAAACAATAGCTTGGTTGTGCAAATTTTTTCTGCAAAATTAGCATTTTATTAAAGGCATGTGTGCTGTGTTTCTGCACCCCAAACAAGTCCAGTTTACGTTACTCGCGAGCTAATTATGTCCGAAGAAAATAGACAGAATTAAGCTACTGTTGTTGAATGACATCAGTCACTAAAATACAGAGATTAAGTCAACAAAATTAAAACTACAGCTATCAGGTTGGAGTTTAACTAAAACTACAAGAACTAAAATCATGATTTGGGCTTTTTCGTTTTGTGTTTTAGTAACTTGTCAGTTATATTTTCAACACAGGGTTTGAAGTTGGGGAGCTGTGTCAATACAACTTGTCTTCCAAGAACACCCAAAGTGGTGGCAGTCCAAGGGGGGATTAGTGCAAATGTGTTTGTTGACAATAGTGCATACAGAGAATTCTTGAAATCCAAATTCAATGCCACCCCAATAGACATGGAAAGTGCTGCAGTGGCTCTTGTATGTCACCAGCAGAACACACCGTTTATCGTAATTAGAGCTCTCTCTGATTTGGCTGGCGGAGGATCCTCTCTCTCCAATGAAGCCAACACCTTTGCGTCATTGGCAGCTCAAAATGCAGTTGATGTTGTTCTCAGATTCGTTGCCTTGTTGTCTTCATAGTTTCACCATAAAACGACACACTTCCATTGATCGGTGGACTGTAATTTGGAATAATTGAGGTTTATATATATATATATATATATATATATACATGTGTGTGTGAATTTCTTATGCGGTGTGAAAACGAAGCTCAGTTTTTGGTATTTTTTTGTCTGTTATTTGAGCCTAGACAACTTTGGATTTCATGGTAACATAGTGCTCGTGAACCAATGAATGTCTGTCTTTAATTTACGGAAGTTTATAAGAATGCTTAAAGGAATACAGTTGGCTCCTTATGGAACAAGTCATTATTTCTTACAAACAAATCATCGTTTAGGAAGTTATTTTCTTACAAACAAATGAATATTCAATAGGTGTACGGACAATTTTCTTTATATTTTAAGTTATGTATGTTACGCATTAGAATGTAATATAAAGATAAAGATAAATAACTTCTTATAAGATATATGTAAAAAGTTAAACCGTGTTCGTTCTTAATTAAACTGCAGTCTGCAGAAGGTTTCGCCGCACTTTGAATCCCACATGTCACAAATTGTTTATTCCACTGACAAATGGAAGAAGAACAAGAAGATTAATAAAGTACTTTAGATATATGGCCATCCAGTTTACCCTTTCACAAGAAATGGAAATAGTGCTATAAACAGTGCAAGCCGGCTCGGGCGGCATATTTCTATTTATACATGGGGCCCTCCGTGACTGTCCCAAAATTTCATCCAAAAACCGGCTAATTTGCCACGGCATTTCACCACCGTTGAAAACGCCATGTTAAATGACCAATCTCCTCCTTCCACGTAGCTGTCTCAGCCGTCCAAAGCCGCTTCCAGCCAGTAAAATAAAAACAGTTATTTTCCGTCAAAAAAGCTAAAGCCCAAACCAAAAGCCCCCCCAAAACCTCCTCCTAATCTAAAACACTAACACTACCATGAGTGTGAATAACGTATGACCACCGCCACCATGACCTCCGCCTCATCCTCCCAAATCCTCGGCCACACTGCCACCTTCATCTCCAAAACCTTATCCCAACCCGAGCTCCGCCGCCACCTCTTCTCCACTCTCCGCCGTAAACTCTCTCCCTCCACCTCCCAAGCCGCCCTCAAACCCTTAAACCTGGCCGCGGAAACCCTGGAAAACGCAATCTCCACCACCAGCCCCGCCATTTGTGCCTCCTCCCTCACCCTTTCCGAAAAGCTCCTCCGGTCAACCCCCAAAAACCTCTTCTCTTCCCTCCTCCTCTCCCTCATCTACGGTCTCTCCAGACGCCCCATTGACGCTGCTCTCAGCCTCCTAGACATCTTCCACACCGACCCTTCATTCGCCCGAACGGAACTCACCCCCATACTCTTTGAAGAGCTCTTTCTAGTCCACCTCCTCCCTGTCGTCCATTGGTACAACGAACAAAGATCACAAATATTACCAACATTGTCCCCGAACATTAGCTATGAAAATGACGACTGTTCTATATCCGACATGTCCGTCGTGTTTTCGTGCTCGAAATCGTTGTCTAAGATGAGTGGGGGGCAGACTTCGGAGCTAAAGGAGTTGGAATCTAATTACGAGAAAGTTCTTGATGAAAATTGCAGGGTTTTTAGTAATTATTTCAAACAAGTTATTGAAAATAAAGATGCGAATAGACGGATTGATCTGCCCGCAGTGATTTTGAAGAGAGTTGTTGGACTTGACGAAGTCAAGAATGGAGATGATGATGATGATGAACAAGGGATCAAAATGGAGGAACCCGGATTCCAAAACGGACGGTATAATGTAATGAATTATTTTCTTCCTTTCCAACTTTAATTATACGTCATTTGTATTTCATTCATTCGAGTGATATTCAATCTGAAATAAATGACATAAGAGGGGATTTGAAGTAAATGTAAAAAAAAAGTAACATACTGTTTTAACTAATTTAACTACGCTCGAATTTTCTAATTTTTATTTGTTATTAATATTGATATTTTATGTTGACTAATTTTCAAACATGATTTCTTCTAGGTCTTGCCGTTTGCTAATTAAAATGTTAAAACAAGTAAGTTTTTGTCTTGGCAGATTATTTTGACTTTGTCAAACCAACGAAATAAGAGGCTAATAATAGTCTGGGGTCTGCCAGCTGTTGGCACATGGTTGGATAGAGTTGAGAATTGGCAAACTTACATGATACCAATACAAAACGAAAAAAATTACAAAAGATTTGACTTATTGCAAAACGTCATTATCCAAACCCTAATGATTATCATTAGGTATCTAATTTGTTGTGAGATTCCATTCCCCAAACCCCAACGGGTTTTTTATCATGCATTGAGTTAATTCAAGTTATGTCGGTTGAGCAGAACGTAGCTATACCATATGTAATCTTCTGATGAACTTAAGTTTAAATTCTTCTTTCGCAGTTTGAATTAGTTTAAAGTATAATATAATATATATATATATATATATATATATATATATATATATAAAGTTTTAGAACATAGCTGCTGTATATAAAAAATGCTTAGTTAAATTGTATGATACCAAAAAAATAAAAATAAAATAGCAAATAATTAAGGCCACTAAGTAAACTTCTAAGTGATCTAGTGGTATTCTCCTTCATCTGTAAGTGAGAGATCTTAAATTTGATTCTCACCAAAAGTAAATTTGAACTTCATTATTGTTAGCCCATTGTGAAACTAAAGTCACATTCTCTCCAATAATATCGTTTGTTTAAAAAAAAAAAAATTGTATGATACCAAACTTACATGCATTAGATAATTTAGATTTCATCGAAACGTTGAAATTAAGCAAGTGTAACCAAAAGAAACGATATACAATTGCAAATGACTATCATCACCTAAAGCCTTCATTATAGTAATTCCTACCTAGCTAGTATCTTAAAGAAATATATATATATATATACACACACACACACATCACAAAACCCTAATATTAATTGGATTATTTAGAACATTTTACAAGAATGTTAGGTATTGCATGAATATTATTAGTCACATAACAACAAACAAACCAATTGGGATAATCATAATTAGGACTAAACATGTCTTTGGACGTACTAAACAGTGTGCAGATTCTTCTGAAACATGACATTTGGCGTCAACTTCTAATTTCTCTGTTTGGTTTGAAACCTCCGCAGCCAATATGGGCTGAAGCAGAAAGACCAGTTGAAGTACTCAGCAGCAGAAGAAAACCAAAGTCTCCACCTTTTTATCCTCAAAGAGTTTCAATCAGCAATATCCTCAAAACCCAGGAACAGGAACCTTCCTGGAACTTGAAATCTTCGCCCAATGTGAATTCTTCAGATTCCGAGTCAGAGTCTTTCCTGGAGGATATTTCGGTAAACTCCTCTTCTTCCTTGGATTACGGAGCAGAAATTGAGGAGGTAACAATTTTTCCGATGTTTACAACAACACAGAACATAAACTCTGGTCTGATATTACTATGTTTGTTTTTGTGTTTAATTTTTATGTTTTTTGTTTTATATGTGTGGGCTGTTTGTTGAGTTTTAATAGGAAAACAACAGAGAAATGGAATTGTTTGAGGCTACACAGAGCCAAATAAAGAAGCTAAAGCAACCCATTTCTGCAGAATCGAGCCGGTATGTACCCATCAAACCTGTTTGGATTTCGAGCATATCTATTTGGTACTTGAAAGTATTGAAAAAGCATCAGACATTAGCATCACATTGTCGATTTCTTCTTGTAAAATTTGGGATTTCTTGTTGTTTGTTAGTTCTCCAGACCAGCTGATCATGGCAGATTGTGATAACAATTCTGTTGGGGGAAAAGTACATACACCTCCCAAGGATTTTGTGTGTCCCATTACTAGCACTTTGTTTGATGATCCTGTGACACTTGAGACGGGACAGACATATGAGCGAAAAGCGATCCAGGAGTGGATCGAAAGAGGGAACTCTACGTGCCCAATTACGCGCCAGAAATTGCAGAGCACTCAACTGCCTAAGACCAACTATGTGCTCAAAAGGCTTATTGCAAGCTGGCAAGAACAGAATCCTAGTGCAGTGTTGAGCCAATCGGAGAGTACAAGCCCATTGATTGAGCCTGTTGTGAAGGCCATAATGCCTTCAACTTCTCCCGACAGTGTTATAACCCAAGGTGGGTTTGATGGCGCAGTTGGCGAGTTAAGACTCGCAATTACCAACCTTTGTATGTCAGAAATTCTCAAGGAGTCTGAAATGGCTGTTCTTCAAATTGAGCGGTTCTGGCAGGAGGCAAATGTGGAATGGGATATTCAGAATTTGCTCACGAGACCTCCAGTGATCAACGGTTTTGTGGAGGTTCTTTTCAATTCTGTTGATCCCAGGGTTCTGTTAGCTGCAGTTTTTCTCCTGTCTGAGCTGGGGTCAAGAGACAATGCTGTGATCCAGACGCTAACGCGCGTTGATTCTGATGTTGAATGTATTGTGGCGCTTTTTAAAAAGGGGTTGATGGAGGCTGTGGTGTTGATATATCTGTTGAGGCATTCGATCCTGAACCTAATTGAGATGGGAATGGTGGAGTCTCTCTTACTGGTTATCAAAAGGAAAGACGATGATTTGCTTAACATGTGTCTAAAGCCGAGAACAGCTGCAGTGGTTTTACTTGGGCTGATTCTTGGTGGCAGTGAAGAGGGTATTGCCTCTTCGATTGTTAACACAGTGGTTTCTGAAAAAGCGCTTGAAACAATTATTAGAAGTTTGGAATCTGAATCGACCGAAGAGAGGATTGCAGCAGTTAGGATCATGTTGAGATGTATGCAGCAGGATGGAAAGTGCAGGAACACAATAGCCGATAAAGCTGAGCTGGCTCCTGTTTTGGATAGCTTTGTCAGCGTAAGTGATGGAGAAAAGTTTGAGATAGTTCACTTTTTCTCCGAGTTAGTTAAATTAAACAGGTATATACATCTCAATTCTCAAGTTCGCTTGTGTTGTATCCAATTTTTCGATGATTGTACAACTTGAGCTAGTGTGACAAATTTAAATCTTTGTGTTAGACAGAAGGACATTTAATGAACAAATCCTGCATATCATAAAGGATGAAGGCTCTCTCAGCACAATGCACACCCTTCTTATTTATCTGCAGACTACCCCTCCAGATCAGTGTCCTATTGTGGCCGGTCTACTACTTCAACTCGATCTTCTGGTTTGAAACTCTCTCTAATCGTTCATCTATTATAGATCTTCGCGAAATATTTAATCGATTCAATCAAATTGTACGATTGTTAATTGCATGAAGTAGTCATGTTGCATTTAACTACAAACATTGGTGAATCAGTTGTACTAGATAGTCAGTTAATGATTACTGGGTTTGTCTTGTAGGCAGAGCCGAGAAAGATGAGCATATACCGCGAAGAGGCAATAGACACGCTCATCTCATGTCTCAGAAATGCGGACTTCCCTACTGCCCAAATTGCTGCTGCTGAGACAATTATGTCGCTGCAAGGGAGGTTCACCACATCCGGAAAGCCTCTCACCAGGGCTTTCCTTCTCAAGCGTGCTGGCCTTGACAAAAGTTACAAAAATCATGTGCGAATGGATCAACTTAGCAATTTTTCTGGAGATGACGAAACTCTTGTGAGATTTGCACTGCATTACTTGGCTTTAACATTTCCTTATTTTCTTTTGCTTCGTTTAGGCTACTTGATCTTCTTTCCGCAATCGATTTCCTTATCAATTTCCTTTTCTGGTTGACAACAAAAGGAGGAAGAGAAGGCGGCTAATAATTGGGAAAGAAAAATGGCATTTGTTTTAGCAAGCCATGAGTTTGGTCTACTTTTTGAGGCTTTAGCCGAAGGCTTGAAGAGCAGATATGCGGAATTATGTTCAGCGTGCTTTGTGATAGCCACATGGCTCGTACACATGCTCAATGTTCTTCCAGACACAGGAATACGTGGAGCAGCCCGCGTCTGCTTGCTCAAACGTTACATGTCGATATTCAAGTCTGCCAAGGACACCGATGACAAAGCCCTCTCTATGCTTGCGTTGACCAGCTTCAGCCAAGATCCTGGTAAGAACGGGTCACCCTTGGATTTCAGTTCATAGGCATTTTTTACTATAATAACTTTAAATCTTGGACAAATTATGTATTCTTGACGTTGTGAATTTCAGAGGGGATGCAAGAGGTAACTTCTTCCATAAAGGATATCGTAAAAGGCCTGAGAGAGCTTAAGAGATCGACTCCCTTGGCATTTCAATTGCTAAAACTATTTTCTGAGGGGCAAGACTCTAGCGCCGTAAGTTCATTGCAATCTTGTATACTGTACCTTGTTCCAGGAAGAAGAAGGGCCATGACAGAATTTTATGTTCATGTTTGACAACAGGAACTGTGGGATCATAAAGAATTAGTTCAAGTAGATTGCAGCGAGAATGGAGAGGTTCTTTCAGTCATTTGCTTCAAGGACAAAATATTTTCGGGCCACTCGGATGGAACTATAAAGGTAACTAAATTCTTGGTCTCACACATTCTTATATATGGTTTCATATTTTTCAGAACAATGTTTATCCCATGTGAATTTCTTTTGATGGCAATCTACTTTCAAATTTTGAAGGTATGGACGGGTAAAGGTAGCGTTCTTCATCTAATCCAAGAAACTCGAGAACACACAAAGGCAGTTACTAGCTTGGCAATTTTGCAATCGGGGGAAGTTTTATACAGTGGCTCGCTCGATAGAACTACAAGGGTATGGTCTATTAGCAATGAAGCAATGTACTGTGTACAAGTACACGACATGAAGGATCAAATTCATAGTTTAGCCGTCACGAATAGCCTCGCTTGCTTCATTCCACAAAGTACCGGTGTCAAGGTACTTAAAGAGATGGTCATAATTGATCCATCATTTTAGTTCCTTTTGCTTTTAGGTTGCCGACGAAATTAATTTAACCAACAAGGCAAAAGTAGCATGCCCTTGTAACTAACGTGTGCTACTCGGTACCAGGTTCATTCGTGGAATGGAGGAACCAAATTGTTAAATTCAAGTAAACATGTGAGGTGCTTCGCTCTAGTACATGGAAAATTATATTGTGGATGCAATGACAATGGTATTCAGGTACGATCTTTCTGAAGTTATAGTAGTTTAAATCTAGCTATAATTATTTCTCCCACCGTACTGATAACCAAACTTGTGAAACTTCCAGGAGATTGATTTGGCCACGGGAACACTCAGTACCATTCAAAATGGCACTCGGAAACTACTCACGAAATCAAACCCTATCCACGCCATTCAAGTTCACAGTGGACTTATCTATACAGCCAGTTCTTCCGCGGATGGGGCAGCTGTTAAGGTACCCTCAGAACATAATTACCACGCCTGGTTTCTTGAAGAAACTCTCAAGAAAATAACAAAATAATAAAAAAAATGGAATTTCCATAAAACCCATTTGTTTCCATTTGACTGAACTGTTCGATTTATATTTCCATGTGAAGATATGGAATGCTGCAAACTCCAACCTGGTTGGATCACTTCCGACCACATTGGAAGTGCGGGCGATGGCCATAAGCTCGGAACTGATTTATTTGGGAGGTAAAGGAGGAAGCGTGGAAATATGGGATAGGAATAAGCAGAACAGAATAGACACCCTACAAACTGGTACCAATTGCAAGGTCCTTTGCTTGGCTCTTGATGCCAATGAGGACGTTTTGGTCACTGGAACTTCTGATGGCCGAATTCGGGTAAATAATCCTTTCCTCCTTATTTAGTCTTCAAACAGAAATCCTATTGCACGTATACACACGTATGCATGTCTACAAACTTGTTCACGTGCATGCATGTACATACGTATATCGTTTTTTGCGTGATCGAACCTTGAACACTTGTATACGTACACAGTAAGTTTATAATTACTGTGAGAGAATTCAAATTTTGCAAGGTTCTACGGTGAAAACTAACAGTAAAAACCTCTCTGCTGGTTTGCAGGCATGGGGACTCAGCTGAGAACAGAAGCGGGGTAAAAATTTGGATGGAAGCTGGACGAGCAGCTGAAGATATATAAATATATATACATATAGATTATTATTTTTTTAAATTAAATTCTTTGCAATATTTCATGTTTGTTGGAGAGCATTGTTGGAAATAAAGACATCAGAAGATGTATACCGCTGAATTGTAATGCGTTTTGTTCATGTACATAAAACTGACTTCACACGAGGGAATAAAAATATTTCAGAAATACTGGGAATTGCATATTTTATTTTTTGGAGTTTCTATCCCTATGCTTGCTTGAATCAAATATGAAACTTCATATATGTTTAACGATAGGATATTGTAATTTACAAAGCTATTTCTCTATGATGGGCCTCAATTAAATATTGTCGTCATCACAATTTAGTATCAAGCACACTACAAATATATAGTGTCTTTACATTTGTGTGAGTCAAATGTAAAAAAAAGAGTAAATGACGCTAAACTAACAGGTCATAAGAAGAATCATCTAAACGTAATTTGATATTTGAACTCGCATTGTCACTCTACACGCTCTCATTTTTTATCTTTTGATTTGTTTAATCGAATTGCTAAATTGAGAGAAAGAAAAACCGTAAAAAAGATGTTCCCAAAAACAATAATTTTTTTTAGTAGTCCGAGATTAATGAGTAGTCTGAAAAATAAAAGTAAAAATTAACTGTAAAAATTGAGACGTGAAAATGGTTTAAAAACACAAACTACTAAAGACGATCTTAAACCTGGTGGCAATCACAACCGCATCAACCGGCAGCAAAGAGCTAGCCGGTTTGTTCGTTTGACACCTAAGTGATTAAGTTCCTCATGCACCAAAACAGAGGAACAAAAAAATACAATCATAACCGATCAAATTGTCAATGTCCTTGATTCTAATTTTTCATAAAACCCTTTGTGAACACGAAAGATTCCTTGAAACAAGAAACCAGAATAACGTGTACAAAATAATATTTTTGTGTTTATGATTTTGGGGTTACGATCTCTCTAATTTGGTCCTCTGATTCGATCTCCGTAAGATGTAGATTTGTGGATGAGTTGTTGATCCAAAGGGCCGTCGGGGCTTGATCTAAGGATGAACAGTTGATGAACGGATGAACACTTTCTTCAAGGGCCGTCGGGGCTTGATCTTGAATAATGGTTGTGTGGATTTCTTCAAGGGCTTTTGGGCTTGATCTTGAAGGAGGATGGATGAGCGGATCTTCAAGGGCTTTTGGACTTAGTCTTGAAGAACGATTGGATGTGTGGATTTGTTTGTGCTGTTGATCCAAGGGGCCGTTGGGGCTTGATCTTAGGATGAATGATGAACACTTTCTTCAAGGGCCGTCGGGGCTTGATCTTGAATAATGGTTGTGTGGATTTCTTCAAGGGCTTTTGGGCTTGATCTTGAAGGTTGATGGATGAGCGGATCTTCAAGGGCTTTTGGGCTTAATCTTGAAGAACGATTGGATGTGTGGATTTGTTGAGGTTGTTGATCCAAAGGGCCGTTGGGGGCTTATGCTTAGGATGAACGGATGAACACTTTCTTCAAGGGCCGTCGTGGCTTGATCTTGAAAGAGGATTTAACGAAGAACGAAGAGAGCTTTCTTGATCCTTCGAAATTTGCTTGAAAGCTTTAGAGTTTCAAAGCTTCAAGGATTTGGGGAATTCTCTTCTAATTTTGGAGTAGAGAAATGTATTTGTGAATTCCTTGATGATTGATACCTTGATGGAGAAGCCTATTTATAGGCTTTGAGAATGAATCACCACCACAAAATATTTTTTTCCTTTCCAAGCACCATTGCCTAATTTTCCCACTTAATGCAATATTGAAATTGAAGTGGTGTAACTTATGGCCTAATTTCCCACTTAATACCATTTTAAACTTGAAGTGGTCTAACTTATGGCCTAATTTCCCACTTAACACCATTTTAAACTTGAAATGTGTATGCTTTGTCATTGCCCAAAATGAGAAGAACTTGTTTTGATCCGTAATGGATTGAAGTGTGCTTGCCTTGTCATTGCCCAACATGAGAAGAAAAACTTGTTTTGATCCTCAATGGATTGAAATGTACTTGCCTTGTCATTGCCCAAAATGAGAAGAAAAACTTGTTTAATCCTTCAAGGGTATTTCTTCCTATTTTGTTGAGTCACACGCCATGTGTACAATTTGTACAACACGTGGCGTATGCCATGTATGCCTTGACACGTCAAAACTTTAATGCATTGGTGAACATTTGTTTTTACTGAAATTTCGATGTCTACAAATGCCCCCACTTCAAGGCGCGTCGTAGACATGTGTTTGTCACGTGTAGAAGATGCGTTTTGAAGTCCCTTACTGTAGATGTCAACCCAAGGGCCGTCGAGGCTTGATCTTGAATTGGGCTGGAAATTTCTTCAAGAGCCATTGAGGCTTGATCTTGAGTTCGACTGGAAGATTTTCTGGTTTCCTTCAATCATTGATTTTCCACAGGCTTAGTCTTGAACTGGGCTGGAAATTTCTTCAAGGGCCATTGAGGCTTGATCTTGAGTTCGACTAGAAGATTTTCTGGTTTCCTCCAATCGTTGATTTTCCACAGGCTTAGTCTTGAACTAGGCTGGAGGATTCTTTTGGTCTCCCCCGAAGGTCTGAACTTACTCCTTTTATCTGGAGTTGAATTTGATTCAAGGGTGGTGAACACTTGATTTTGAATCGGACTTGTGATTTCTTCAAGGGCCATTGAGGCTTGATCTTGAACTGGGCTGGAGGATTCTTCTGGTCTCCTCCGCTCGTTGATTTTCCTTTGTGCTACTCTTGAACTGGGCAGCAGGAAATTTTGGTCTCCCCCGAAGGTCTGAGCTTTACTCTTTTTTTCTGTTTCTTTGTTCAATCTCTCCAATTCGTATTGAAGAGGGTTAGAGGATAGCTCAGCATATGCAGTTGTTGCTTGTCTCCACATGCTTTAATGTATCATTTTCACTTGCCTTACTTGCTCCCCTTTGCAGAAGTGGTCCCTTATCTGGAAGTGTATCAACCGTTGAAGATGACTACTCGAGAGCAACGCTAGGTAAGCAACCAGGGAATAGATTCCAGGCAGTCGGTTCCAGATCGGAAGACTGACTCCAAGTGCCGGCTGATTGCTTCTTTCACTTTGCCATGCGAGTAAGAACAAGGACAAAGGAAAAGACAAGGAAAAAGCATGATATGAGATACCTTTGCTTTCGACCTTGATGATATGAGATACCTTTGCTTTTGAAGAAGCGGCGAATGGATCAGCACATGTATTTGTTGTGCTTGTCTCCACATACTTCAATCTACCGTTTCCTCCTGGGTCATCTGTACTCCAGGCATCTGGTATCTTCTTTGGGGAAGAAGAAAAAATTGAGTATTTCGAAAGGCTTTGCTGGGAGTGCGCCCTCAGAGGTGAGGAAGAGTTGGGCATTTTTTTTTTTCAGGTCTGCCTTGCCATAAAAGATGAAGGTCGACATATATAGGGATTTCCCAATAGCAAGTGGTGGTTATGTTCTTTTACCCTTGTCGACAAACGTCTCTTCGATTTTTTAACAAGCGTTTCTTCGATTTCTGAGCGAGCGCCTCTTCGAAAAAGTAGTCACGGGTGCGGCTCTGTCACCACGCTTGTTGGCAAAGGCGCGTAGTTGGGATGATAACCTTCACGTGTTTTCAACTTTGTCAGAGATCTTTTGACAAAGTTGAACGCGTTATCTGAAAAGCCGCGAAAGCGTCGCCGAACTTCACGCAGGAAAATCCGATTTTTTGAATCGGTGGTCGTGTCGCCTTGGCTTTTTATAGAGGTATCGATTACCTCCAACATGCACACTTTGAAGATCGCCCGTTTGTGAAAATCGTCTTCGGCCCTTTCTGATTTTACTCCATCCACCTTTCTCTTTTAACCTTTTGACAATGGCTAACCCGTCTAACATTTGCTTAGATTTGAGTCTCAGCAGTGATCCGAGTGCGCCGCGTCAGGTAAATGTATGGTGCCCTTCTTTCTTATCTTCTAATGGCCCTTTGACAGGTGAAGATTCTGTGATGAAGGACGCAACAACAGCTACGATAGTAGCTAGGAACTTCCTCACTCCAAAAGATAGTAGGCTGCTTTCAGAACGGTCCGATGAGTTGGCCGTTCAAGAGTCCCTAACTCTCAGTGTTCAGTGCGCAGGCTCTGTGTCCAACATGGGCCAACGCCTACTTGCTCGATCCCGCCAAGTGGAATCATTGATGGCGGAGGTGGAAACTCTTAAGCAAGAGATCAAACAGCTTAAGCACGAGAATAGAAGTTTGCATGTGCTTGCAAATAACTATTCGACGGGCATGAAGAGGAAGCTTGATGAGCTGCAAGAATCCAGTGGTCGAATTCAAAGTGACCGTCAAAGACTTGCTGCTTTCTTCCAGAGGCACCTTTTTCCTGGCTCATCTAGCGTTCCACCAAGTATTGAGGCCTCTTCTTTGATGCCTCCCGCTTCTGTAGTTTTCCCAAGTAGTGGGGCTTCACGTGAACAACCTTTATGAAAGCTCCATCTCTTTTTTTTTTTTTTTTTTTTTTTTTTTTTTTTTTTTTTTTTTTGTTTTGTTTTGTACGCACTTGTAATTTCTCGGAGATCAATGAACATGCTTTATTTTATTTAGTGTATTGTGCTAAATACAGATAAAACATATACATCACCAAGATGTGTTATTTCCCTTTTTTTATTTTTTTTTTTATTTTTTTATTTTTTTATTTTATTTTGATGATGTGACTGTACTTGAAGTTTTGAAGTTTCAAGTTGCCTACGTACCCTTGGTTGAGGAGGGATCAAGTCATGACGTAGTTCAAATGAGTGATGGTTTTTTTTTTCTCTTTTTTTTTTTTTTTTTTTTTGATGATTTTGCCGTACACAGTTTATGCTCTTGCGGGCCAGGAGCTTGGTGCGTTTGCTTTAGGGGTAGTAGCGTTTCAAAAATCTGCCGTTGATGGGGCTGATCTTCAACCCGTCTTCTGCCATGATTAAGTAAGCGCCATTGGTGTAGATCTCTTGTATTACGTAGGGTCCATCCCACTTTGATGTGAACTTGCTTTTTGTCTTATGAGTTGTAATGATAGGCATACGCGATGCTAGCACGAGATCTCCGGCTTGGAAAGACCTTGGGCGGACTTTCTTGTTGAATGCCTTGGATAACCGTGCTTGGTAGCATTCCAAGTGTTGTTGAGCTTCGAGCATTTTCTCATCCAGTGCTTCCAACTCCTGAAGGCGCAACTTTGCATTTTCTTCATCAGTCAAGCCTTCTTGTATAGCCATCCTTAGTGAGGGAATTTGACTTTCGAGCGGTAGAACAGCTTCTACGCCATATACGAGAGAATAAGGTGTAGCTTGGGTAAGAGTCCTATGTGTAGTCCTATATGCCCAAAGTGCTTCACTTATTCTTTCATGCCAATCTCTCTTTGTTCGGCCGATTACCTTTTTCAGGAGGTTGCACATCGTCTTGTTGAATGCTTCCGCGAGGCCGTTGGCCGGAGCATGATACATGGAAGACTTGTGCTGCTTGAACTTGTATTTGTCGCAAAGCTCGTCCACGAGTCGGTTGGAGAACTGCTTTTCGTTGTCAGTGATAATGTAGCGAGGCACCCCATATCGGTGGATGATATGCTCCTTGATGAAACGAACAACAGTTTCCTTTTTTACTTCCCTTAAAGGGATGGCTTCAGCCCACTTGGAGAAGTAATCTGTTACAGTTAGGATGTAAGCTTCCCCTGCAGATGACTTTGGCGTAATTGGTCCTACAACGTCCAATCCCCATGCGTCGAACGGCCATGAAGCAACTGTAGGGTGTAATGGTTCAGGCGGTTGATGTATGAAGTTGGCGTGGAATTGGCAGGCTTGGCACCTTTTGGCGTGTTCCAGGCAATCCTTCACCATGCTCGGCCAGTAGTAACCCATTCTTTTAAGCTGGAAATGTAGCTTTGGTCCAGACTGATGTGCCCCACACACACCTGAATGTGTTTCTTCCATGGCTAGATTAACTTCTTCCTCACCTAGGCATCTCAGGAGCACTCCTTCAAAAGAGCGTCGATAGAGTGTTCCTTTGTAGTAAAGGAAGCGAGGTGCTCGTCGACGTATTTCGGAACGGTGTCTGAGATCATCTAGAAGCTTTCCGTGCTCTAAGTAGTCGATCAGCGGCTGTCTCCACTCTTCAGCATCGACTGGAAGTACTGAGATGACATTTGTATCATCTAGTGACATTTCATTAACGAGCGGAATCACCCATCTTTGGCAAACTGGCACGTCTGCAACTTCATCTTTTCCTAGTGTCATACTCGAGGCTAGATTGGCGAGAGCGTCTGCCATTTGATTTTCCTTTCTTGGCACATGTTCTAGTGTCACAGCTTCGAACTTTTGTAGCAGTTGGGTCGCTAGCCGGAAGTATGGGACGAGATCATCTTTCCTCACCTCATATTCAGTTAAGAGTTGATTGATTATGAGCTTGGAATCGCCATATACCTCAAGAGCTGTGATTTCCATGTTGATCGCCATTTGGAGCCCGATGATCAATGCTTGGTACTCAGCAACATTGTTGGAGCATAGCTCATTCAGTTGGAAGGAGTAAGGTAGTATTTGCCTTTGTGGCGACATGAATACTACTCCTGCCCCCCGCTCCGTTTGCTCGTGTGGATCCGTCGAAGAACATCGTCCATGTTGGGAAGATGTCGATGTAGAACACCTCCTCGTCAGGCAAGTAGTGTTTGGTGCTGTTCGCAGTTTCAGCTCGTGCAGGCAAGGAGCGTTTGGTGCCGTTTGCAGTTTCAGCTCGTGCAGGCAAGGAGCGTTTGGTGCCGTTTGCAGTTTCAGCTCGTGCAGGCAAGGAGCGTTTTGGTGCCGTTTGCAGTTTCAGCTCGTGCAGGCAAGGAGCGTTTTGGTGCCGTTTGCAGTTTCAGCTCGTGCAGGCAAGGAGCGTTTGGTGCCGTTTGCAGTTTCAGCTCGTGCAGGCAAGGAGCGTTTGATGCCGTTTGCAGTTTCAGCTCGTGCAGGCAAGGAGCGTTTTGGTGCCGTTTGCAGTTTCAGCTCGTGCAGGCAAGGAGCGTTTGTTGTCACCTTTTAGGCTCGTGCGAACGAGGAGCTTATGGTGTCGTTTGCAGTTTCAACTCGTGCAGACAAGGAGCTTTTGGTTATCGCCTTTTAGGCTCGTACGAACGAGGAGCTTTTGGTTGTTGTTGTTGATTTGTCAAGTGATCTGGGAGAGGCGTTCCTCGCAATCTTCATAGGAAGGAGCCTTGACCGAGTAATTGAAGAAGTCTTCTGGGAAGAGGTCGCACATTGTGATGGGGATGGACGATCTTTGTGTCGAAATTTCATTGTCTCCAACACTTTCACATTGTTCTGGAGGTTGACAAGAGCTGTTTTGCCCCATTTTCGACTGATAAACTTGTGGACAAGATGGTTGCTGCCTCTCCAATTTCTTCGAAGCGATCTTCGAAAGGCATTCCTCACAATCTTCATAGCAAGGAGCCTTGATCGAGAATTTGAATAAGTCTTCGAGGAAGAAAAGATCCCGCATAAACGATCTTTGTGTTGAAATTTTCTTATCTTCAACATTTTCACATTGCTTTGGAGGTTGGCGAAAGCTGCTTTCCCTCCTTTCTGATTGGTGCACTTGTGGAGAAGACATATGTTTCTCGTGCAGTTTCTTCGGAGTGACATGAGTCCATCCTTCAATTTCACTTGACTTGGAACATGCCCCCAACAGTCGAGGTGAAGACTTTGAGTCGAAAGAGCCAGAAATGACATCTTTCTTAGGGATTTCATCTTCAGTGCCGTTCTCTTGGGTTTGTTGGCATGAAGATTTGCCAGTGTGGACGATGATGCGCCTCTTTACCTTCAGTGGTCCTTTTGTGTCGACCTCTAGGATTGCTTGGCGCTTCATCCTTGAAGGAATCAAGCTTCGAACGTCGCCTTTTTCTGCTAACCCATCGAGCTTTTCTTCCTTTGGTGTTGTCTTCCTCTTTCCAAAAGGCTTCTCATTATCTTCAAATCTTTCCGAAGCTGATCGTCGTAGAGGAGAGATAGCTGTGTTGCTTTGTTTCTTAGGCTTTAACAACCTTTCAAAAACAGAGCTTTGGGATGTTGGCACGTTAAGCCTCTTGAAGACGGAAGTTCGGTCTTGCCCACCAATACGATCAAGTGCCGAAATTCTGGGTTTTGAATGATTCAGCCTATCGAAGACTGACACTCGAATAGGAGGTTTAGGCTCCTCTTGATTTTGTTCAATGCTCACGCTGATGTGTTGAGCGCTAGCGTTTTTCGCTTTGCTTGAAATCTTCACGAGTGCATTTGGTGTGAAGCCAAGTCCAGCTTTGTTGTTGTCAACTCCGTAATCATGCTCCTTCAACTTCTTTTGAGTCTCGGTGAGGTCACGATCTTTGTCGTTGACGGTGTTTGAAACCTTCTTTCCAAGATTTGAAGAAGAAGCAAAGTCATGCCTAGCCTTTGACATGAGTTCGTAGGCATTTGGGTCAAAGCCTTCTTCGGTCTTCTTAGTTGGAAGAGAGCTTGGTTTCACTTTGACACCATGCTGTGCCTCTAGACGGTTGATGAGTCCGGCGGTTTGCAAGTTTTTCTCCTCTACAGTCTTTATCAGCCTTGCAACTGTTTCCTTCATCTGAACCAGCTGTTTTTCAATGGAGGTAGTGCCGATAGTCACGACTTGTTCTTTGTTTGAAGCCATGGACTGTGCTTGAATATCTTGAACGGAGACAGAGATGAGAGGTAGAGATTATCCCACCGGGCGTGCCAAATTTGTGAACACGAAAGATTCCTTGAAACAAGAAACCAGAATAACGTGTACAAAATAATATTTTTGTGTTTATGATTTTGGGGTTACGATCTCTCTAATTTGGTCCTCTGATTCGATCTCCGTAAGATGTAGATTTGTGGATGAGTTGTTGATCCAAAGGGCCGTCGGGGCTTGATCTAAGGATGAACAGTTGATGAACGGATGAACACTTTCTTCAAGGGCCGTCGGGGCTTGATCTTGAATAATGGTTGTGTGGATTTCTTCAAGGGCTTTTGGGCTTGATCTTGAAGGAGGATGGATGAGCGGATCTTCAAGGGCTTTTGGACTTAGTCTTGAAGAACGATTGGATGTGTGGATTTGTTTGTGCTGTTGATCCAAGGGGCCGTTGGGGCTTGATCTTAGGATGAATGATGAACACTTTCTTCAAGGGCCGTCGGGGCTTGATCTTGAATAATGGTTGTGTGGATTTCTTCAAGGGCTTTTGGGCTTGATCTTGAAGGTTGATGGATGAGCGGATCTTCAAGGGCTTTTGGGCTTAATCTTGAAGAACGATTGGATGTGTGGATTTGTTGAGGTTGTTGATCCAAAGGGCCGTTGGGGGCTTATGCTTAGGATGAACGGATGAACACTTTCTTCAAGGGCCGTCGTGGCTTGATCTTGAAAGAGGATTTAACGAAGAACGAAGAGAGCTTTCTTGATCCTTCGGAATTTGCTTGAAAGCTTTAGAGTTTCAAAGCTTCAAGGATTTGGGGAATTCTCTTCTAATTTTGGAGTAGAGAAATGTATTTGTGAATTCCTTGATGATTGATACCTTGATGGAGAAGCCTATTTATAAGCTTTGAGAATGAATCACCACCACAAAATATTTTTTTCCTTTCCAAGCACCATTGCCTAATTTTCCCACTTAATGCAATATTGAAATTGAAGTGGTGTAACTTATGGCCTAATTTCCCACTTAATACCATTTTAAACTTGAAGTGGTCTAACTTATGGCCTAATTTCCCACTTAACACCATTTTAAACTTGAAATGTGTATGCTTTGTCATTGCCCAAAATGAGAAGAACTTGTTTTGATCCGTAATGGATTGAAGTGTGCTTGCCTTGTCATTGCCCAACATGAGAAGAAAAACTTGTTTTGATCCTCAATGGATTGAAATGTACTTGCCTTGTCATTGCCCAAAATGAGAAGAAAAACTTGTTTAATCCTTCAAGGGTATTTCTTCCTATTTTGTTGAGTCACACGCCATGTGTACAATTTGTACAACACGTGGCGTATGCCATGTATGCCTTGACACGTCAAAACTTTAATGCATTGGTGAACATTTGTTTTTACTGAAATTTCGATGTCTACACCCTTTATTAAATTTTCCAGTTTAATTTTGCCTCCCATTTCATTCGGTGCATAAAAAATTGCAAACAATCTTCTTTCGATCAAATCAAACAATTCATTTTCTTGCCTTCTTGGTTCTTCCAATCTCGAATCCAACTCTTAAAACCTTTTAATCTTCTCTTTTATATCAAAGATTACGACTTCTAAATTTCCATACCAAAGATTATACCTTCCAATCATAGTATGGAGATTGTAATCAAAACTTAATTATGTTCTCGTTTTCAATTTTTCGGTTTCGATTTAGCTTGATACCCAAGAAATGGCTTCAAATCCAGCGACCCTCCAAGGGTCACTTCATCCTTCTTGTCATTTTGAGAATATGTCTTTTCACATGTTATATCAAATTTTTTTTGTATTTGTACAATAATATTGGTTGCATAAAACATAATCTAATATCATATGTACGTAAAGAGTCAAGAGACTAAGACACTTGAGCTTAAAGGCGCATGTCACTTCATTCCTTGCCTCAAGTTTTTTAATTTATTCACACGTGTGTCTTGAATTTGTTTGATTTTTTAGTAAATTTAAAAATCAGCATTTGATACTCTTATTTTTTTGTTCATCTTTTCATTACTATATTAGAAAATAGTTATACTTAGCTTTAGTACTATATTATATGATTATGGAATGATAATCCAATTAGGCTATAAATATCGAATTTATGATATTTCTAAATTAATTTGTAAGATCTACTTATTAAACCCTTTTTATTTTTTGGTTGACCCTCTTATTAGAAATTCTGGTTACGCCCTATATAATACTGTCCAGTTTTCTTATCCTCCACCTTCAAACCAAGCTTTTCTTTCTATTAGCTTTGAGTTTACAACTTGTAATCCTCTGTTTTCCTCTGTTTCTTTTCGCTCTGTTTTTGCTCTATTTTCCTCTGCTAATGGCGCCTCCTAATCTTCCTGTTAATCCGATCAACGATGTTTCTCTGCCTGAAATCATAGAAGAATATTTCGACTTGTCGAATGGAAAGCTTAGTGTTAGAGGTGTTCCACTGCTTGATGAAGTTCCAAACAATGTCACTTTCAGTCCCTTTAATTCAATCTGCCAGCCTTGTGACGATGTTCCACTTCCCCTGCTCAACCGTGTTGGTGCCTTGTCACACAAGGGAGGGTTCCTGGGGTTCAAAGCGGATGTGCCTTCGGATAGGTTGAAGAATTCCTTGGGAAGATCCAGTGACAGGGATTTTCTCAGCATTTTTCGGTTCAAGACATGGTGGTCTACCATGTGGGTTGGAAACTCCGGTTCGAATTTGCAGAAGGAAACACAATGGGTGCTTTTTGACGTCCCTGAAATAAAATCCTATGTGATCATCATACCGATTATTGATGGATCTTTTAGGTCTGCTCTTCAACCCGGGAATGATGGACATGTCGTGATCTGTGCCGAGAGCGGGTCTACGCAAGTGAAAGCATCGAATTTCGATGCTATTGCATATGTTCATGCTTCTGACAATCCTTACAACTTGATGAAAGAGGCCTTTAGTGCTATTAGAGTTCATCTTAATACCTTCAGGCTGTTGGAAGAGAAAACAGTTCCGAATCTGGTTGACAAATTCGGTTGGTGCACTTGGGATGCCTTCTACTTAACGGTTGAACCTGCTGGAATTTGGCACGGTATAAATGAGTTCACTGAAGCCGGTGTGTCTCCTCGCTTTCTCATCGTTGATGATGGCTGGCAAAGCATCAGTTTTGATGAAAATGAAGACCTGAATGAGGATGCGAAAAATCTAGTCCTTTGTGGAAGTCAGATGCTTGCTAGGCTTCACAGGTTTGACGAGTGCAAGAAATTCAAGAACTACAAAGGTGGTTCCATGTTAAGTCCTAATGCGCCTTCGTTCGATCACAAAAGGCCAAAGATGTTGATAGCCAAAGCAATAGAAATTGAGCAAGCTGAGAAGACCCGCGACAAGGCCGTTCGGTCTGGGGTCACTGACCTATCTGTCTTCGAAACAAAAATTCAAAAGTTGCAGCAAGAGTTGAGTGAGTTACTTGGTGGACAAGAAACTGGTGCTAGTAATGGAAGCTGCCGGGGATGTACTTGCAGGGTTGGAAGCTATGGACTGAAGGCTTTCACAAGTGACTTGAGAAGCAAGTTTAAGGGTTTGGATGATATATATGTGTGGCATGCTCTTTGTGGGGCCTGGTGTGGTGTTAAGCCTGGTGCAACCCATCTCAATGCTAAGATCACTCCCTGCATTCTCCCTCCCGGACTTGACGGAACTATGAATGATCTCGCGGTGGATAAAGTGCTTGAAGGGGGAATGGGGCTTGTTCATCCCGATCATGCTTCTCTTTTATATGACTCGATGCATTCGTACCTGTCTGAAGTTGGCGTCACAGGAGTCAAAGTGGATGTTATTCATGTAAGTTTAGTACCCTGAAATTTTTGATAATATTGCTACTCTACATTTGCTCATTTTGATAGTAGTATGAATTGTGCAACGCGCGCGTGCTTAATTTTATTTACAATGAATTTTTGTAGATTCTTGAATATGTGTCTGAGGAACATGGAGGTCGCGTGGAGCTTGCGAAGGCTTATTACAAGGGGCTGAGTGATTCTCTTGCGAAGAACTTCAATGGGAGTGGACTTATTTCTAGCATGCAGCAATGCAACGACTTCTTCTTCCTCGGGACAAGGCAAATTTCCATGGGAAGAGCTGGTTAGGAAGTCTAAACAAATCGATCTATTCTTAATGAGATTGCGGACATATATCAACCCTGTCATACTGTATTCTTGTGTTGCAGGTGATGATTTTTGGTTCCAGGACCCGAGTGGAGATCCAATGGGAGTTTACTGGCTACAAGGTGTTCATATGATCCACTGCTCCTACAACAGTATGTGGATGGGGCAGATGATCGTGCCGGATTGGGATATGTTCCAATCAGACCATCTTTGTGCCAAATATCATGCCGGGTCTAGGGCTATCTGTGGAGGTCCGGTGTATTTAAGCGACTTTGTTGGTAGTCATGATTTCGATCTCATCAAGAAGCTTGTTCATCCAGATGGAACCGTTCCCAATTGCCTGCATTGTGCCCTTCCAACCAGAGACTGCCTCTTCAAAAATCCTTTGTTTGACGGCAAAACTGCTCTCAAAATTTGGAACTTCAACAAGGTATAAAATGCATAATTTCTCTAGATTTGTCGATAATGTATGAATATTATGTCAGTATGTTTTGTTGGCTACAATGCTATGACACAATATCAATGGCATATCAACAGACGGTTCTTTAGGTGTACTAATATATAATGTGCAACTCAATGTTAGTTAAGTGGGTTAATCTTTGCTTTCTAGTTTGTCTCGATTCAATCTTTAAAGCGCGCTCGCTTTTCTACTTATTCGCAGTTTGGTGGTGTGATTGGAGGATTCAACTGCCAAGGAGCAGGTTGGGACCCCAAGGAGCAAAGGATCAAAGGCTTTCCAGATTGCTACAAGCCAATCCTTTGTTCAGTGCATGTTTCTGATATTGAATGGGATCAAAACTTAGAACTAGCTCATATGGGAAAGGCTGAAGAGTACATTGTCCATCTCAACCAGGATGATGAACTCCGCGTTTTGACTCCAAAATCTGCTGCTATTCGAATCACTATCCAGCCGTCTTCCTTTGAGATTTTCACCATTGTGCCAGTCCAAACCCTCAGCCCGGGCAACAAATTCGCTCCGGTGGGACTTACAAACATGTTCAACAGTGGAGGAAGCATCCAGGAATTGGAGTACACAATTGAGGGGGAAGTTAGTGCAAAGGTGAAGGTCAAAGGTGGAAGCAGTTTCTTGGCCTACTCAAGTGGGTGTCCAAAGAAATGTTGTCTGAATGGTGGAGAGGTGGCTTTTGAGTGGTCTGATAAGGGCAAACTGAAGCTCAATCTTCCTTGGGTTGAAGAAGCTGCTGGCATTTCTGAGTTAGTTTTTATGTTTTGACCTACTTGGTTAAACTTTGCTTAAGTACGGCTTAAAAATTAGCACTACTATTAAATTTCAGTTTGCAATATTTCCTTCTTTTAACCCACTTTTGTGGGAATTTTGGGCACTCTGCATCTATATTTTCTTAACTAAATGTAAGTTTCTATAAATATATAATAAAATGCTAGCTTTTCTAATCCTCTGCACTTTGTATTTATCTCTTTTACATGTGTTTTCCTTTGAGCAGAAAACGTTGACTGTTTTAGGTTTTGCCACACTTCACAAAATTCCAAGGTCCACGGTGCCTTTGTGACTTATGTATGATGATGGATTAGCTTATGAGTTTCTGCACGCTTTTGTATGTTATATTATATACACAATACATGACTATGAATTTAACGCGCATAATAAATAACTGTTTTAATTTTTCTTCTTTTGCATGAATATAACATCTTTTGAAGTACTTCTAAAATCATTAACTATAACTATGTAGTACATTAAACTGATTAGTTGCATAATGGATGAGCGATTCGTTGTCACTTCATAGTGAGGTTAAATTAAGCATGTCTTAAACTCTCAGGTTAATAGGGTATTTCTTATCGCTTACATGCGGAAGTAAGTAATAAAAAAATCATTACCTATGACTAGTTTTACTTTGAATTTTCTGTTCATATAGAGAAGCCCTATGCACCCAAGGGTTCTTTTTAAAGTAAAAGTGGAGATGAGTGCTTATACTGCTACTAATTCTTTTATCACCGAACTCAATGTAGTAGCTGACCGAAAATAAGGGTGAAAAAAAAAAAGCCAGGCTTTAAAGTCCCAATAGTTGCTTAGAAAAATGAGTTAGAATTAAGATATATCAGATAGTCGATTTCTTCTATTTTAATGATTCAGATAAAATTAAATACTATAGTTATAATCCTTAAACGTTGATTAGTATGTATTGTTTTCACACTTGTACAGACTCTCACACTCTATTATATATGTACTCAATTTGCTTTAGCTATCAACTAGCTAGATAACTTTTACGTTAATCAAAAGTCATCAGCTACATGTTTACTGAGACCGTCTCCAGTTGAAGTATCAAAATCATTTTTTAAAGGAACACATGGATAGTCATGCAAAATATACCCATCAAATTAACATCCAACAACTACCTTGTTTACATCTCTTCATATATTTAAAAAATAAATAAACCTATGAAATGACACATTTCTGTTAAAATCATGATCAATATTAATCTTATAAATGGTTTCTAGTTATTGATGCTAGTCATTTGTTTCTTTAGCCGGCAATAGCATTTGTAGTTTTGTTAAGAGTAGTCGGATTCGCAGGTATTTTGCTGACAAATAAAAGTTGACCGTTAATCGTTATATTGCCTTGAAAATAGTTCATTTGTTCTTGAATTAATAACTTCGAACACATCAACATGATTTCTAATTGCGAACAAAGAAAGATCAGATCAAGAATTTTCAGTCTCCTGCTGCTCAAAAATAGTGCTTTTTGGTGATGATAAACACTATGCGACAATTTTGTAGACTTAGTAAAAATTTAAAATAAATGAAGATTATTTAAGGCCAATTATTTGCATTGTGCAATCCAAACTCAAAGATTCCGTGGCAGAAATAAATGAGCGATAAGGAGTTTTTTAGGAGTTTTAAATAGTGATAGTGATCATAATGGAAGCTTTGTTGTTGTCTCCATTCATCCAGCTGTGAGCGAACAAAGCTTTTAAATCTCTCTCTCTCCATTCATGCAGCTGTGAGCGAACAAAGCTTTTAAATCTCTCTCTCTCTCCATTTCCCTTTAACTACTTGATCATCATATCCTCAAAGATCTCATTCATTCTGAGACCAAAACAATGGGTGCAAAGATGAAGGTGGTCGCTTCAGACCAAACCAAGACCATCACCAAACAGGTCACAAGCATGAAGGGTGGCCTTAGAACCATGCCTTTTATCATCTGTATGCTCTCTTTTACGATCAGGATCTCTGTGCATGATGTTTTTTTTTTATTCGACAAATAAAAACAGATATATGTTCTAGCTAGAACCGGACTACTTATGTGACATCCCTAGTTTGTGGTATAATTTTATTTTGATGATCAAATTATGGTTTATGCGAATGTTTTTCATGTGCAGCAAATGAGTCATTCGAAAAGGTTGCAAGCTTTGGTCTTCAGGCTAATATGATCTTTTACTTGATATTTGAATATCACTTGGACGCCGCTACTGGAACTAGCATCTTGTTCTTGTGGTCAGCCTTGTCAAATTTTACGCCTATTATCGGAGCTTTTCTCGCCGATTCTCTCTGGGGTCGGTTTCATGTGATTTCTATGGGAACAATCGTTAGCCTATTTGTAAGCAAAGTTTGCCCTAATTCTCCATATCATGTTAAGTTGTCATCTATGTTACGTGCACAAAAAAATTAATAGAAAATTAGATTTTAATGCTTCAATAAGATGAAGTTTAGAAAAATATTTTATACAAGATTAAAAATTAATTTTAGTCCCTAGACTCTATTAATGCCAGTTTTATGGTGTTCAAAAATAAAATTTTAAAATTATATTATAAATTTTAATTCTCATTATAGTATCTTATGAAGATATTTTTGTAGATATTTTTCGGTACACTTATATTTTTGCATATTGTCTTATGTGTCATTAATTCATTGTAATATATTTAGGTATGAACATTTCGGTACACTAGTTTAGTATATAATATGTTTAGGTACAGACATTTCGGTACACTAGTTTAGTATAATATATTTAGGTACGGATATTTCGGTACACTAGTTTTGAATCATATATTTAGCTACGGAATTTTTGGTACACTTATGTTTTTGCATATTTTCTTATGTGCCACTAATTCACTACAATGTATTTAGGTACTACAATATATTTAAATACGGACATTTTAGTACACTAATTTAGTAAAATATATTATGATACAAACGTTTAGGTACACTAATTACAAGAAGTTAAATAAAATTAATGAATTAAATTGTGTATAATAATAAATTTAAAATTTAATGTAATAACATTAAATAAGATATCTATTAAATATTAAAACAAAAGTATATATGAATTTGAATTAAGTACACATTAAAGGACTAAAATCAATGTCTAATCTAACACCAAATTTTTATTAAATTTTAATCTTCTTCAAGGATTAAAGTTCAAAAACCCCAAAAATTAATCATATTTTTCCTTGCAGGGAATGATTGTGTTATGGCTAACAGCAAAACTTCCACAAACAAGGCCACATCATTGCGACCCGTACAAAGAAAAATGTGTTCCAGCAAACACAGCTCAAGTCATGCTTCTCTTCGCCTCATTCGGCCTCATGTCGATTGGAGCCGGTGGCATCAGACCATGTTCCTTGGCCTTCGGTACCAATCAACTGGACAATCCAGACGACCCAAATAACGAAAGGCGCTTGCAGAGCTTCTTCAATTGGTATTATGCTTCGGTTGGAGTCTCAGTCATGCTTGCAGTGACAGTCATTGTTTATATTCAGGATCAAATTGGATGGGTTGTAGGGTTTGGAGTCCCTGTAGGGCTCATGTTCTTGTCCACTGTTTTCTTCTTCTTGGGATCTTCCCTTTATGTCAAAGTTCCTCCGAACAAGAACTTGTCTGCTGGATTTCTTCGAGTGTTTGCAGCTGCTTGGAAAAACAAAAACATGGCGTTGCCACCAAAGAATTTTGATGCATGGTACAGTCCCAAGGGTTCCAAGTTTGTCGCTCCGACAGATAAACTAAGGTAAAGGGACACCTAAATACATTATCTTGATAATATAACGTGGTATATGCATGTACTTAACTATATATGTCACTAAGCTATCATATTTTATTCCCTAATAGGCATAAAACAAAAACTCCAAAAAGAACAACGTATTTCACTTGTACGTATATATATCTTTGTATATATGAATCATCACATATCTACCACCAGTTTTATATAATCCTGAGCCTATTATATCAATTTTAGCTCGAGCCTGTAACACTGGTTTTACCCTTAACTTGCTTCCCTCCACACCTAGATAGCTCACCTCACATTAACTTATTTAATGAGAGAGATAGACTCATAGTTATATACAGAACTAGTTACACTTAAAATTTTCTCTTCACATGCATATGACAATTGGTTTTGACTTGATGTGTGTATTGATAATTTATATATATGCATATGTATTGGCTCATTTTAGGTACCTAAATAAAGCTTGCATCATAAGAAGTCCTGAAAAGGACATAGGCCCTGATGGTTTGGCCAAAGATCCATGGAGTTTATGCACTGTCAGGCAAGTACAGGAGCTGAAAGCCTTGATCCGAGTCCTGCCCATTTGGTCTAGCAGCATTATAATCTCAGTTATTATCAGCCAACACACGTTTCCCGCGCTCCAAGCAAAGTCCATGGAGAGGCATTTGTTTGGCAAGATCAAAATTCCAGCAGCCTCATTTTCCGTGTTTGGAATCCTCACTCTCACAATATGGGTGGCCATCTACGACCGTATTATAGTCCCCTTGATATCAAAGTACACGAAAAGGCCACGCGGGCTTAGCTTCAAGCAACGAATAGGGGGTGGACTAGCAATCTCCTGTTTGGCAATGGCAGTGGCTGCAGAGGTTGAGAGGCACAGAAGACAAACAGCAATCCGAGAGGGTTTTTTGAACAAACCGGACGGTGTAGTCGGCATGTCTGCCAAGTGGATGATCCCACAACACTGCCTCATTGGACTCGCTGAGGCTCTCAATGCAATTGGGCAACTGGAGTTTTACTACTCTCAGTTCCCAAAAAGCATGTCCAGCATTGCAGTGGCTCTTTTGACGCTAGGGTTTGGAGTTGGGAGCTTGGTGGGGAGTTTACTTGTTACTATTATCGCTGATGCCACTAGAAAAGGAGGTGTGAGCTGGGTTTCAAGCAACCTAAACAAGGCTCACTACGATTATTACTATTGGATCGTTGCTGGGTTGAGTGTGGTAAATGTCTTTTACTTTTTACTGTGTAGTTGGGCATATGGGCACTGTGAGGATAAAACGATTTGGGATGAGGAAGAAGGGGAGGCAGGGGAGGAACTGTCCAAGTCCGGGGAGTATGCAGTTATGTTCTCCGCATAAATTAGGTCCCCGATGTGTTTAATTTCTGGGATTGTGTGCACATTAGGGTTTGCATAAGCATATAAAACCTAAACATGTCTATATATCCAGTGCTTAGTGTGATTTTTAGGACATGATATCTACACATTGTTCGTGTATTATTAGAATTTGCAATTAAGTTTGTTCGAACTTACGAGCGGATCGGATTTTTCACTTGCACAATCTCAGTTTAATTTATTTTTATTTTGTTATACAAGCAATATTTTATGTTAAATTCAGTTTTTTATTTATTTAAGGGAATTGTTATTGACCCTCTAAAAATCTCATTTTTTACTCCAAATTTTTTATAATTAGAAAGAATAATACACTTCTAAGAAGTGTGGAATGAGATTTTTGAAATGCTAATAACAGTTCCCTTATTTAAAATCTCATTTATTTTATAACTTTGTAACCTTGTTTAATGATTAAAATATATGTTTTCAAGATCATTCATTAAAAATATCAACCCTACAAAAACTCAACAAATTAGAAATTATTTTAATGATTTAATTAACATTGTCATATCAACTGGAAAATCTTTATCAGTGTTTTGGATAACAATTAGATGATTAAATAATTTATGATTTACTTGTTTTTTGCATTTATGAATTTTAGGGTAATATAAAATTTGGACAATTTTGATCAACAAGTATTATTGCACTAGAAAAACTTGCATGGAATGAATATTCACCGTCACGTGATGTTGTAGAATTTCGATTCAATATTTCAATATAAAGTAAAAAAAAAAAAAATTATAGATGACATTATTGGTTCATTTGTAAGTGTATTTCAAATGATTGAAAGCGTTTTTAAAATGACTTAAAGCACTTAAAGTACTTCCTGCAAGAACTACTTCAAGTGTTTTTTTCATAAATCATTTGAATTTTTACTAAAAATTGGTTTAAAAAGTATTTTTACAAAAAAAAAAAAAAAATGTTTTCAACAATTTTAAAAGCAGTTTCAAACGAACCTATGTTATTACTTATTAGAGCAATGCATCACCTGAACCAATGTAACTATGTAAGAGCTCGTTTGGCAAGTGATTTTAAATGGTTAAAATAGCTTTTAAAGAAAATGTTTTTGGGTATCAAAAGCACTAGCTATGTGCTTATTGTAAAAAAGATCATTTTGATTCCGATCCCTAGTCAACTCAATTGTTAGATTGAAATCTTATTGTTTTTTATTTTTTGATCAAAGTCTTTTAACTTTATACACCTCAGCATTTTAGTATTACTATATTTCCAAATCATCTTAAATAAAAAACTGGAATTTAAAATATTGATTGCAGTCCAACATTTAAGGGATTTAAATTCAAGAATTTATGCAATTTAAAAATTTATGGGATCATATATGTACAAATCTCACGAATTATGAGACTTAAAAATTAGAAGGGAAAAAAAAAATTTCTACAATAAAAATTCATGCACACTGCACATATTTTTGTGAATTTCATCGAGTAGTATTAAGGGAAATAATGTACCCCATGAAATATGGGTACATACCGAATTTACAAGAAAACTCATGGGTACATTTAAAAACTCAAAGAAAAGAATGTACATCATACCTCATTGTTTTATAGACATGCATATGTGGGTACATAAAATGCAGCAACCTTAAAAACCATTTTACATAATATTCTCTAAAAACTTTGTACCCATATATTTATGTAAAAACGAATTTGAACCAACATATTAGAGCAATAGATATATTAGAACGAAACATGTAGATTAAAAATGTACCCATGGATATAAGTGCAGCCAACCAGACATTGAATAATCAAGACTAATATATAATAATAAAAGAAAAAGAAAAAAATATATATAAAGAATAAAAGAAGATGACTTCAGAATGGTATAATTTTCACATAGCCCGCTTACTCTGCAATCTCTGCATATTTGAATCAACTAGATTCCTTGAGAAAGCGATGCCTGCGCTGCCTTGCCCATGCCATACAAATCTCACAAGCCGATAAAACCATTGATGCTAATTTGTATTTTAATCACAATAGGTTTATTCAACATATATGCATTGGATCAATTCAGGAGTGGAGAAAAAATGGAGAAAATTGGGTTTGGGGTGTTGTAAATTCTGGATGTGCATAAGGGAAGAAGAAGAATGGAGAGGAGTTCAAACGGATTTTCTTTGTTTTAAACTTACTCATATAGTTTATTTTACCTTAAATGCACAAAGGGATAAGATTTCATTTATGATGATGTGTAATATTTTAAATACTAAAATGATGACATGGAATAAGTCAAAGGACCTTGATCTAAAATAGAAAAATAATAAAGTTTCAATCAATGTAATATGAAAATAAGGGATGGAAACTTAATTTTTCCAAGGTCATTTTGATTCCGGTCCCTAGTCAACTCAATTGTTAGATTGAAATCTTATTGTTTTTTATTTTTTGATCAATGTCTTTTGACTTTGTACACCTCAGCATTTTAGTATTACTATATTTCCATGTCATCTTTATGATATCTTAAATAAAAAACTGTAAATTAAAATATTGATTGCAATCCAATAGGAACCTAATTTTTCTTTGCAAAAATCACTTCAAGTGATTTTCCATTATTAACTTACATTTTTACAAGAATTGATTCTAAAATATTTTCTTTCAAAATATTTAAAAGTACTTGTGTTGACTCTAAAAATTACAAAACCTACGTGGCGCGCAGGCCGAGTAACTAATAAGCTAATTACGTCATTCGGTTGAATATGGGGCGTGCCAACTCGTCGGCCGAGCTCGGCCGAGAAGTAAAATTCGTTGATGTCGCGTTGAGCACGTTGTTGACTTCTCTATCTTGCGATTGCGACCGAGGAAGGAACACTCTCGGTCTCTGGGTTTTATAGCCTGAAGACAAGGCTACTAATTCTGCGGAGTTCACAAATCGTCGGAGCCCGATTCGGTCACTGTGATTATATTCGTAAGAGTATAAGCACGTCGAATCGAGACCAAACTGTATGGGCACAGGTACTCAAATGTGATGTATGTCTTGATGGTAAATGTAGTTCGGCCGTCGGAATGTCGAACCCTGAAACTTACTTTCGAGTATCCAATCATAAAATCACTCGGCGTCCAGTGCGCCGAGTAACGCAATTCGTAACACCTGACTACGCCGAGGAGGCTAGCAAGGTGACCTCTACCAACAAGGGTTCGAAAACCCTTCTCGGCCGAGACTTCGATAGGTAACCGGTCGGCATCGATGCAGTGCTGTTTATTCAAACTGAAGGTGCTTCTCGGTCGGCTGATTATGCGGCAGCAGTGCTGTTTATCCAAACTGAAGGTGCTCGCCGGGTGCCTCCACAGTGCTGTTTATCCAAACTGAAGGTGTATCGGCAGGAAAAGAAAAGGAAAAAATCTCAAGGTATTTGAGAGGTTTTGCGCAGGGCAATTGTATGCTGAATTGAATGGCCCCTGAATGGTGTTTGCAACCTTGTATTTATAAAAGCAGATGTGTGGTGCGGCTTCACTTGTGTAGAATTTGATTTTAATTCAAACTCATCAGCTAGAGTCTAGGTCAAAGACTTCTCAAGGTAAGCAACAACCTATCTTTTAGATGTCATCATTATCTCCTTACTTCATGCAAACAATTAGCATGCATCAGCCAATTTGATAAGCTTCGACACTGGAACCAAAGCATGCAGATAAGTAGCATGCAAGCCTATGCCTTAGGCATTCATTCCAACATGACTTGGCCATAAAAAGGCACCGCCAAAAATCCCTCAAATTCCAAAGGTGCAGGCCATTTGGTGATCATGACTCGTGGGTTGCCTTCCACGTGGAGACCATCAAAATGTCTCCCTTTTTCATGTCGTCTTATCCATGCAAACCATTTGCAAATCAATTGCAAATCCTTCTCTGCCATTATCACAAATCGGTGTTGATCATGATCACCATCATTGCACTATTTCACCTTTATCTGATACAGGTATTGATTAATCCATAGTATTGTCGCGTGAGTCGTACCAAACATCTTAAACCTGTTTGAAATGTACTTCTGCTGGAAATATGATTTGCTTCTCCATTTATCTTTAAACAACCCGCTGGATATAGCCAATATTAGGCTTAGATAATCCAATATATATATATATATATATATATATATATATATATATATATTAAGAGATAATATTATGATTAAAACCACAATATTATTCCTTAATAATAATTGAAAATTATCTCAACCACTTTATCATCCAACGGTCTAGAACTTTACTCATCTAACGACCTTGATTGTATGGGCCGATAGCGTAAATTTGGGTCCAAACATTGCCCCCCAGTTTCCTTGAGCTTCGGCCTTTAAGCCGAATGGTTAAGGAAATTAGCGCAGTCGAAGAAATATATGGTCGAGGAATCCACTCCATAGCCTGACAAGTCTCGAAATAAACCTCGACGAGCTGGCCGAGAAAAAACCAAATAGGGTCGAAGTCTTGAAGGCTCTTGCCCACTGCTTCTCATGGTACTCGGAATATATATATATATATATATATATATATATATGTATGTATGTACAAGTGCCTGATTGATATATATATATATATATATATATATATAGAGGTAGCTGATTGCCTGATATGATTTGTCTGCCATGCCTTTGGCATATATATATAGACACACACACACACATAAAACAAACCTGTGCCGAGCACCATCTCGCCGAGCTCGGCATGTGTGTTCGTGTATATATATGTTAGTGACTTATAAAAGTGGCTAAACCATATGGGGCCGAGAAAAATGAGCCGAGTTCAAGAAGCATTGGGTTAAAGTCACACCATCAAAACCACCATCACTCGGCTTTGAGGAAATTCATCTGTTTTCCACCAATGGGCTCCACGCCAGTCTTTTTCCTCTTTTTCAAATAAGGCCTTCCATGAATACCACCTGGGGAAATGAAAAAGAATTGGCATCATGTGGCGTGCCAAAAATTACGACATGGCCTTTATCTTCTTATACGCAGCATGCGGCAAATAATCTTTCTCGGCGAGCAACCGCCGATTATACCTGATAAACTTATAAGTCTAAAATTGGCTTGGCCAGAAACAACTTTTAAAATCGAGCACGTCATAATTTTGCCGAGCACACCATCTTGTTGCCCATATATATATATATATATATATATATATACATATATTCCACCGAAGCCTATATATGTTTGATAGTCGAACTACCAAGTTTCTCGCACCAAGGCTCTAAAGCTGGCCTCAATCTGCCAATCTTTTACACGGCCAATTTTTTTTTTTTTTTTTTGTCCCAGGGCTCAATGCTCGTTGCCCCCCCACGTATTTTCTTAAGTATCGGCCAAGAGGCCGAATGGTTAATAAAGTAATTTAGCAAATGGAAATAAAAGTGGCTGAACCATAAATAGGAGGAGGCCAACGATGCTTTATTCCAAGCCGAGATCTTTTAATATCAAAATTCTCAAATTGATTTCGCTCTAGGCTGAATGAAGAATTTTCTCCAAATATTTTTGACTTGGTGATATATTTTTCATTTTCGCCCGTCGAATGTGTTGAACAATTATTATGTCCCCCAGGCATAATTACTTCGTTAACTTCGGCTTTTAACTCGAGCAACTTGGCCGAATTGGATTGCTCCATGTCGGCTTTATTACCAATAATCATATCGATTGGCACAGTTTGTTCAACTGAAACCATGAATTGGTCTTGTTCGTCATTGGAACAGTTTTCTGACGAATTATTTTCTGAGTCAATTTTTGGCTCAGAAACTTGAACATTTTCTTTTAGGCCTACCACACTTTCAGCCGCGATCGAAAAAATAGGTGGCCTTTGTTATTCGGCCAAAGTAACAATTTTCTTAGGCCGATATTTGGTTACGGCCGGAGCGGAAAATTGCCCCCCGGTCTTTTCAACCAACCATTCCTCAAATGGAATCGATTTGTAGTCGAAAACGTAAGGAAAATATTTTCCATCTAGCCAGGTATTAAACCGAGCCCTGTCTTCATTTACCCATTGCTCTTGCAGGGTAACAGGAGCTTTTATTCTCAACATGTAAGCGAATGACTTTTGCATCTCTGTATGGCCACGAAGAATTTTTTCCACTTCCAAAGATCTTTTTCGTTCTTCATTGCGTTTTTTCAATTCCTCTAGACGTTCGTACAATCGGCTACGTTGAGCCAGATTGGAATCTTGATATATCATATGAACTTCGTAGTTTTAGCACTGGGTCCCACTGGGCGTGCCAAAATGTTGACTCTAAAAATTACAAAACCTACGTGGCGCGCAGGCCGAGTAACTAATAAGCTAACTACGTCATTCGGTTGAATGCGGGGCGTGCCAACTTGTCGGCCGAGCTCGGCCGAGGAGTAAAATTCGTTGATGTCGCGTTGAACGTGTTGTTGACTTCTCTATCTTGCGATTGCGACCGAGGAAGGAACACTCTCGGTCTCTGGGTTCTATAGCCTGAAGACAAGGCTACTAATTCTGCGGAGTTCACAAATCGTCAGAGCCCGATTCGGTCATTGTGATTATATTCGTAAAAGTATAAGCATGTCGAATCGAGACCAAACTGTATGGGCACAGGTACTCAAATGTGATGTATGTCTTGATGGTAAATGTAGTTCGGCCGTCGGAATGCCGAACCCTGAAACTTACTTGCGAGTATCCAATCATAAAATCACTCGGCGTCCAGTACGCCGAGTAACGCAATTCGTAACACCTGACTACGCCGAGGAGGCTAGCAACGTGACCTCTACCAACAAGGGTTCGAAAACTCTTCTCGGTCGAGACTTTGATAGGTAACCGGTCGACCTCGATGCAGTGTTGTTTATCCAAACTGAAGGTGCTTCTCGGTCGGCTGATTCTGCGGCAGCAGTGCTGTTTATCCAAACTGAAGGTGCCCACCGGGTGCCTCCACAGTGCTGTTTATCCAAACTGAAGGTGTATCGGCAGGAAAAGAAAAGGAAAAAATCTCAAGGTATTTGAGAGGTTTTGCGCAGGGCAATTGTATGCTGAATTGAAGGGCCCCTGAATGGTGTTCGCAACCTTGTATTTATAGAAGCAGATGTGTGGTGCGGCTTCACTTGTGTAGAATTTGATTTTAATTCAAACTCATCAGCTAGAGTCTAGGTCAAAGACTTTTCAAGGTAAGCAACAACCTATCTTTTAGATGTCATCATTATCTCCTTACTTCATGCAAACAATTAGCATGCATCAGCCAATTTGATAAGCTTCGGCACTGGAACCAAAGCATGCAGATAAGTAGCATGCAAGCCTATCCCTTAGGCATTCATTCCAACATGACTTGGCCATAAAAAGGCACCGCCAAAAATCCCTCAAATTCCAAAGGTGCAGGCCATTTGGTGATCATGACTCGTGGGTTGCCTTCCACGTGGAGACCATCAAAATGTTTCCCTTTTTCATGTCGTCTTATCCATGCAAACCATTTGCAAATCAATTGCAAATCCTTCTCTGCCGTTATCACAAATCGTTGTTGATCATGATCACCATCATTGCACTATTTCACCTTTATCTGATACAGGTATTGATTAATCCATAGTATTGTCGCGTGAGTCGTACCAAACATCTTAAACCCATTTGAAATGTACTTCTGCTGGAAATATGATTTGCTTCTCCATTTATCTTTAAACAACCCGCTGGATATAGCCAATATTAGGCTTAGATAATCCAATATATATATATATATATATATATATATATTTATATATATTAAGAGATAATATTATGATTAAAACCACAATATTATTCCTTAATAATAATTGAAAATTATCTCAACCACTTTATCATCCAACGGTCTAGAACTTTACTCATCTAACGGCCTTGATTGTATGGGCCGATAGCGTAAATTTGGGTCCAAACAACTTGTTAAACTAGCTCTAGGTCAATCTTAACCAATCCCACACCAAAAATATAAAAATAAAAAGAAAACAAATTAAAGACCGGACCCGAAAATAATCAAATCCAGTTGAAAAAACCCCTCAAGCCCACCATACTCTCCCTAGTAGTCCTCGTAATAGAAGGCTCTACATAGCGACTCCTGTACACCAAACTGCACACCCTTTCGTTCATCCTCCACCGTCCGATCATCGCATTCAATCACCGTAACCGCTGATCAAAAGCGATGGCTCCGATTGCAGTCGGCGATGTTATTCCAGACGGCACTCTCGCCTACCTCGACGAGGAAGACAAGGTCCAATCCGTCAACATCCACTCCCTCGCCGCCGGCAAAAAAGTCATCCTCTTCGGCGTCCCCGGTGCCTTCACCCCCACTTGCAGGTAAAAGCTCGAGGCTTTCGGTTTCCAATTTTATTGGATATAGAATTTTGTGCTAAACCTTACCCACTGTTTGGTTCCCGGGAAAATGGTAGGAAAATGTATAACAAATGAGCCCCGCATTGGTAAAGTTGCTTGCTTCGGTGTGAATTTGTTACTTGTGAAGTGGAAGGTTTACATTGGTGACTGGTTTGAATCGGACGGTTGTAGATATTTGGATTCTTTTCCGATGATTATTAGTTATTTTTCTGAGAAATTGAAGTTCTTGTTTTTGCTGTGGTTGTACAGTTTGAAGCATGTGCCTGGATTCATTGAGAAAGCAGAGGTACTTAAATCAAAGGGTGTTGAGAAAATTCTCTGCCTTAGCGGTATTACTTCTCCCGTTGTCGCTATGCATTGCTGGTTTATTGCTGTTACTCGATGGGGTGTTGTCAGAGAGGCTACTAATGAGCTCACGAATGATAGCTTTGTATGTCTATCAACCGCTCATGAGAATGTGATGCAAATTTGTTTACCAAACTCTTTTATTTTCAAGCTTGCTTGTGGTGAAGGATCCCTTTGTGATGAAGGCTTGGGCTTAAACATACCCCGAGAACAAAGATGTTCTTTTCCTTGCTGATGGCTCAGCAAAATACACCCATGATCTCGGCCTTGAGCTAGACCTTTCAGAGAAAGGGCTGGGAACTCGTTCTAAGAGGTGTGCTCTCTTGATCGAAGACCTCAAGGTGAAGGCTGCAAAAATCGAGAGTGGGGGCGAATTTACCATCTCCAGCGCCGATGACATCCTCAAGGCTCTTTGAATATTTACATTCCCTCACCCCAAGCTTGCTGCTTCTTGTATCTGAAATTTGAGCCTCCCTTTCTGTATTGACTCCAGCCTTTTTAGTCTGGTGGCATCTTATGTCTATGTGGATCTTCAAATCTTCTGTTTAGTAGTTTGTGCATTGAAAACGACGATGCGTTTAGGCGAAGAAATTTAAAATTACTAAAGAATTTTATTTTCCAGGATTTGGGAATTTTCTTTTTTTTTTCTTTTCTATTTTTGAACAAAAAAATATTGTCTACCACTAAGGGGAGGGGAGTGGACTTAGCCTCACAATGAGTTAGCAATAATGTGGTTTAAATTTGTCTTTGGCGAGAATCGAACTTATGACCTCTAGCAATAATATGGTTCAAATTTGTCTTGAGCGAGAATCGAACTTATGACCTTTAGCAATAATGTGGTTCAAATTTGTCTTTGGCAAGAATCGAACTTAAGACATCTCACTTATAAGTGAAGAAGAATATCATTACACCATAATACTAAGTGACGTGAATTTCTTGTTTGAATATTGAATTTTTAATTTTTAAACTCTCACTTTGGAATTAAGAAATGACATTTATTTTCATGTAATTTAGACTTGAAAGGGTTCCAAATTTCTTTTTTGTTTTTCACATGAACATTTAAAATTTTTATGTTTATAAATTCAAATAAGAGAATAGGTACATTTCAATTTATAAATTCTCACTTTTGTCAAAATTTCAAATTTAATTCTCATATCTCAACGTAAGGAGTTATTTTGTGATATATGAGGGAGAATGTTGAAATGATAATAAAGGACATTTTGTAATATATGAGGGAGAATACTGGGACCTAGAGCTCTTTGGTGGAAAATAGATCTAGAAATTGAACGAGACCTTAACATATCGACCCATCGAGGAGGTGCAACGTATCTTTGAGGAGGATTTATATGACATGGAGACGTCAAGGTGACCACGTCTCAAGCTTTTCATAGCAATGTAATGTCTCAAATTTTGACATTTACGGTTTTTTACAAGTCTCTCTCATGTTATAGGGGTTCAATCCCTAAACCACATGTTTAAGCATGTTTACATACTTAGAATTGGAGTTATTCTAATTTTTACACATTGGATATAAATGAGTCTAGTTCATTTGTGTTATTTACACACAACAGAAATGTACGTATTATAAAATACTTGAAAAACAAAGGATCAGAATGACTATAAGAGCAGTTGATTTTTGCCCTTACATATGACTTGTCTCATTTTAAGTAAATAAACATGATTTTAACTATCGGAGTAAACCTCTAGCTTTTTCAACAGTACACAAAAACACAAGGTCAAAGGGGAGGAAACCTATCTTATTTCAACAATATTAACAAGAAATTTTCTAGTGTCAACCAAAGCATAATATACACAAAACCATTGTCGTTAGATTATTGATCTTATTGTTCCATTGCTCCAACACACGTCATACACCAAAGCACCGTAGAATTTTTGCATTAACAAATGGCCCAAATGAGCATTATGAAATTGCTGATTTTGGAGTTTGGGTGATTGTTCCAACCATGATAGGGTGAACCTGGTCCCCTTGGTCCTGCCACTTCTCTAACTCTGTAACTACAATTCAACTTTTAAAATGCCATCAAACTGTCTAAATAAAGCTTAAAAAAAAATTTAATCCAAAAAATGGCATATCTATATTGCAATGCATGCATTTGTTTCACCTAAGAAGCCACAATCACTGGGCAACTTGTCAATTAATCATTCAAACTGCTTAGATTTTGTTTACCAATTGAAAGACAAATAATCTTAGAAAAATGCACTTTCTTATCTAATCAAAACAGTTATTTTTAAAATTTTTTAGGGCTGGTTTAAAATTGTTTTTAAAATGTTTGAAAGCATTTTTTGAATTAATTTTTGGTAAAAATGCAAGTGAATGCTAAAAAAATATTTTAAATACTTCTTTTTTAACTAGTGTTTCTTGCTATAAGCACTTTAAATGCTTATGGAACTTAAAAATATTTTCTCTAAAAACGTTTTTAGTAAATTTAAAAATACTTCCAAACAAACTTTTAGTGTTGATGGACAATGGCCGGCAATCAAGGATGTGGGTCCATATTTTAAGTAACCGTTCAAGGTGTTGCATGTGTATCAACAGAGATAAAAGCATTTAGCGACGAGGATAGGGATTGACGCATGCACTGCCAATTTCTTATCATTGTTTTTTGATAAATTCTACTGCTACAGCTGATAATCTATATTCTAACAAAGCTTAAGACTATCTCTAACCGAAGGGTCCAGAAGATTAAAGGGCGGAAAATAGCCCGAAAAAAGTCTCCAACCGAGGGCTAGGCCAGAGAGCTGTGAAATCTAAGAGGGCCATACGGAATCTAAGAGGGCTAGAGGGCCAGCCCGAGGTTGGCCAACAAATAAAGCAATCATGTCTGTTATAACTGATATGAATATATTTATATTAAAAAAATTAAATATATTCCTGCGGTTATAACTGACAGGTTTGCTTAAAAAAAAATTTGAATACAACGGTTAACTGGCTAGTCGTTGTATTCAAATTTTTTTTTTTTTGGGCCAATTTTTTTTTTAAAATTCTTAAAAATTCTATTTTTTTTCCTATAAATACCTAAACCATTCATTAAATTTAAGTTCTAATTTTTTTGATTTTTTGGATCAGTTATCATTTTAGTTTTTAAATTTAAATAATAAATTATGTTTAGCCCTATGACCCTTTGGCCTTCGGTTGGAGACGGAGACAAATATGGTAATGTACTGTTCATTAAAATATTAATATCTTGAAGAATCTTGGAGGGCCAGAGAGCTAAAACGAGCTATCTGACCAACCATCGGTTGGAGATGACCTAATGCGCGAGTAATTCGAACTTGTATACTTAAAGTGTATGCTGTTATAATCAACTTAATTTTTAATAAAAAAAACATTATAAATTCTACGGAAGTTAAAATTATCTCAATATAAATTAACTGAATATTTTGACAGCTAAGAATATACAGTAAATAAAATATATAAAATGCCCTTCACCTGTTGTTCTGTTTTTACGTGACAAACATAATGAAAAATTGACACAACCTTGTTGTCTGTTTCTGTTGGTTCTGCCTTCATCGTAGTATTACTTCTCAAATACTACGAAGTTCGGTTTTTAACAAATCTTACCAGAAGCGGTCAAAAGGCGAGTTGCTCAAGATGAATATGAATTATTATTCTAAATTATTTCAGTTTATAGAACTTGATGTTTATGATCAAAATAATTGATATTATAAATTATTATATAAAAATTACCTTTATAAAAATCAATTAAAATTAAGATCGTTTAGTCATCGAACTGTGTAAAAACAACTGAACATAATTGGTAAAAGAATTCCGAACTGTCTATGTATTTGGCTATTTGCTATAATAGATTGATTAAACGACCTTAGTTTTAATTCATTTTTTACAGAGATGATCTTTACAGAGTGATTCATAATATGAACGGTTCTGATCATAAGCACAAAACTCTGTAATTTAAATACGAAGAGTTTTGAATTGGAGTTCCTATCTAACTTTAAGTAGCCAACCATTGTTCGAAAAAAAAAAAAAAAAAAAAAAAAAGCCTAAGAAACTAGTTCAGGCATGATTCTGGCAGTTCAATGTTTATTGTCATGTTGAATAATAAGTTTTCGCTCGAAAACCTTTTGGCAGCTCGAAAAAAGTTTTGAAAGTAACGTGATTAAGGCATTTTATTGTTATTCTTTTCAAGACATCCTTTAGTTTGAAAGTATATTTGGAAGTTAGGCAGCTAAGTTGACATCAATAAAACTTGGAACGTTGGGCAGTTGATGTATCAAAATACTTTAACCACTAAAGTTCTATTGACAGACAGTAGAAAACTATGTCAAGCAAGATTTAAACACAAAACTAAACCTTTTTTAATCTTTTGAAAATACTAAATACTTTCCAGTTAAAAGCAAGGAGGGCCACCTTATACTATATATATATATATATATATATATATATATATATGAGTCATGAATGGACTAAAATGTTCTCGGACCTATTATGATATTTTTTTCATATAGAAAAACTGGAGTTAATAATTGTAAATATGTGATGACAAAGAAGGTTTTGACTATTCACATATTCGTAAAAATCGACATCATCGATTCATCGTCACCAAACAAACAAACATTAGAATCTGACCAAAAATCTAGAGTAACAATTTAAGTTGTGGATAAGATGATGATCAGACGATGAACGAGTTGATAGCTAAGAGATGAATTTACGAGCGTGTTGCAAATTATTGCATCGATTTTTAATATTTGTGAGAAGTTCCTCTTAACCCGAAATTTTGATTCCGCCATTGATATATATTATATATAGGTAAGAACTAATGCAGATGTTATAACAAAGTTGGATTTTACAGTTGTACTGTTCAATTTCATTTCTTTACCATGAATGTGACCGCAAGTTGGAAACCAGCAAAAAAGATGAAAGAGGAGGGTCCCATTTTTCTGTACATTCAAAAAATATTTCTGTTGGATTTGAAATTAGCTTCGAGGGACTCAAAAGTGGTTTAGCTATAGACGCTTTGACCACAAACAAGCCGTCCCTCCTCTCTCTCTCGCTCTCTCTCTTAAATTTTAAATCTTTCTTCCCGAAATTAGAAGAAGGACTTGGCTTCTATATCATCTCACACCTCAACAAAAAGCCAGACACTGTTCTCAGCTCTCTTTCTTCTACTTCTTCAACTGCTTCTTCTGTTCAGCTTTTTGTTTAAGCTGAACGTTCTGAAGCTCATTTCACATATACACATATATATTCCTAGAAGTGCTTTTGGCTAAAGTGCTTGATTACCAAGTGGCTGGTGTTTATTTCAAGTTGGGGGGTTGAGAGAATGAGTGCTTCAAAGTTCATTAAATGTGTCACAGTTGGAGATGGAGCTGTTGGGAAGACCTGTATGCTTATTTGTTACACCAGCAACAAGTTTCCTACCGTGAGTCCTTAAAAACTCATCTCAAAAATGCTTTTTCTTTCCTTGCATTTATTTTTTGGATATTTTTATCAGATTTTTGCCATGAATAGATGTGCTGCACAGATCAAGCTAAAAACTAAAAAGTAAGATAAAAATGACATAAATTTGTCAATTAATATAATCTTTTTTTGTGTGTGGCAGGATTATATACCCACAGTTTTTGACAATTTTAGTGCAAATGTGGCTGTGGATGGGAATATAGTGAACTTGGGGCTATGGGACACTGCAGGTAAAGGGTTTTCCTTGTACTGAGCATCATTTTATTACAGTTTTACTGCTGCTGATTTCTGGGATTCAAAGTTTGGAGATTGGAGGATTTTGGTTATTTATTTATTTATTTTTTTCAGTTTTTACAAATTACCCTTTTTTGTATTTTGTCTTCAAAGGCCAGGAGGATTACAGCAGGTTGAGGCCGCTGAGTTATAGAGGTGCAGACATATTTGTGTTAGCTTTCTCTTTAATTAGCAGGCCAAGCTATGAGAATGTTCTTAAGAAGGTACTAATTCCATGGCTAATTATTGATTTTGTTTAATTATAAGACTTGGATTTGGTGTTTCACTGACTAAGATGCATACAATTCTGATATATTTTCACAGTGGATGCCGGAACTTCGTAGGTTTGCTCCCAATGTTCCAATTGTTCTTGTTGGTACAAAGCTAGGTAAGGCAACAACTTGTCGATTTGGTTTCTCCGATAATTTGTTAGGGTGTCTTTTAGGAGTAAATTTTGTCAGCATTTTGCTTATATGTATATCATCTGTATGTTTAAGATCTTCGCGAGGACATGGGGTATCTAGCCGATCATATGGGATCCAACATCATAACTTCTGCTCAGGTAATGGTTTCCGTTTGTTTCAGTTCCTCAAGGTTATTGTTTCCTTAAAGCATTTGGGTTTATGTGGAAGTGTCTAATTATGCTTAGTATGCAGGGAGAGGAGCTGAGAAAACAAATAGGTGCTGCAGCTTATATCGAGTGCAGCTCGAAGACCCAGCAGGTAGCCAACTTAGAAGAACTTAAAATTCCGGGGATATTTCATGTCTAATGTTATCAAAGACTAATTTTTTTTATCGAGCGTGATAAATTAGTATAATGTTCTTGCTTGATAAACATTGCTGATTGACGAACTCTGCTTGATTTCGATTAGAATGTCAAAGCTGTTTTCGATACTGCCATTAAGGTTGTTCTTCAACCTCCGAGAAGGAAGGATATGGCTAAGAAGAAAAGGCACCGGAGATCTGCTTGCTCAATTGCGTAAGTACATCTTTCGTGATGTGGTGTTTTATGTTACCCCAATAGTTTCTATTCAACCTCAAGGGATAATAACTTGATGAGGTTTAGCAGTTCGCCCAATGACAATAATTTCATAAACCTAATCACAAGAACTTACTTGCTTTTGCGATTCGATAGAGATAATTACTCGGTGGTTAGAAACATAAGTCATTGCCTACCCTTGCTCAGGCTTGAGTCTAGGATCTCGAACTCCGCCTTCTGCTAAAGGATCGATATGTGTCACTAGATCAACCTGTCATTGGCAAAGTGAAGTGCATGTAAAACGAGAAAATGAACCAAACACCTAACAGGACAAAATTGGTTAGAATATGTGTCTTTCGATTCGTGAAATGTTTGCTACTGTGGTTCAAGGAGCTGATATGGCGAACTAATTAGGGATGAACGAAACTGTGTTGTCATATCCAGATATAGCCAAATAATTCCTCAATTATAATTTGAAACGAAAGCGAAAACTTGATGATTGAGCTGGCTCGGTTAATAGGTTCTTCACTAGTTGACAAATTTTAAACGTACACTGTTGTTGCATTGCGATAATCCTTATAATCGTTAACATGGAACATCGAAAGTGACTAGGCATGGTCCGGTTGGTCTTATGGTAATCGTTTTCTTGATCTATCAGTGCAATTTTCCCGAGATTCATTTACTAAATCTCTGCAAAAAACATATCCTAAAGCACATTGTTCTTACTGATACAGGAGCATTGTCTGTGGAGGCTGTGATGTTTAGGGTGACGCCGGAGGAATGCTAACCACCCGCCGTGTGGAACATAACGTTGTCTTTTACAGTTTCTCTTGGGGGTTTACTGGCTTAATCCTAACAGGCCGTATATTCTTATGTGTGTATTGTATTTTCAAGCATCGTTAAATTAAACCGAAACATGCTCGTTTTTATTTCGCCAGCTGAATGAATGGAGTGGGAAGTGGAGGGAATTGTTCATTCTCTCCTGCATTGTTACTAAGAAAATCTTTTGTCTATGGTTTTCTTCTGACCTATTGGAATCTCTTTTTTAAATCCTCTTTTTAAGTTGCTCTGATTCACCCGCTGAATTTCGCTGAATAGCGCACATCTAACCGTTTAATTCAGTATCGTATGCTATACATTGACCCCACTCCCCCTAATGAATGAGAACAGACAGAATTAGACGGAACAATAATGGCTGTCAGCTGGAGAAATTATGAATGCAGTGGCCCTCTGATGATTTTGCAGAAACAGTGCAGGTCTCGATTTTGCAGAAACAATGCAGGTGAGACCGTCAGACCTGCATCAATCTGCTACCCACCCACAGGATTTTAGCTTTTGCGTTCGTAGCTTCGAGAAATTTTGAATTGTAACAGAAATATGGATGATATATAATCTGTTTTTATGTAAGTGATAGGAAATTTTATTTTTTAAGTTATTAATTTTTTAATATACATATCATACTATTTATATAATAACAAATGATGTATTACCTCGTATGCCGGTTATACTGAAAAATCTATCTACGACTTCACCTGCTGTGATAGACACGAGGACCAAGGATGGCCATTTTGGTTTTCCCAAGTTTTATAAAATCCGTCATAAAATCTATTTTCGTGAAATTTTTGCTACATCAAAAGTTTTTTATGCATCTTATGTGACTCCCGTAAAACCGCTTTCAAATAATTTAAAACATTTTTCACAACATTCCGCAAAAAGATTTTGCAAAAATTAAGAAATTATAATTTGTTTTTCTTCACAAAAACTGCGAATAACTCACGATTTTTTTATCGGTTTTGCGTGCACATGTAAATATTGGCAGTAATAAAAGAAGGAAATAAAAGTTAATGCTCTTTGTTTACGTGCTCACGTGAGGACCTCTTAAGTAGGAAGGGGAAGAAAATAAACTTGGCACGTGTTCGCTCGCGCATCTCTTCATCTTCTTCCCCTCTTTCCGTCTCTGTATCTCTCTTGCGCGATTGTCATGGACTCTCCACCAGCGAAGAGCTGGAGCATCCACAGCCGACCCGAAATCATCGCAAAGTACAAGATCCTGGAGCGGGTCGGATCCGGAGCCTACTCCGATGTGTACCGAGCCATCCGGCTCTCCGACAACATCACCGTCGCGCTCAAGGAGGTCCACGACTACCAGTCGGCGTTCCGAGAAATCGAGGCCCTCCAGGCCCTCCACAGCTGTGCCAACGTCGTCGTTTTGTACGAGTACTTTTGGCGCGAGGACGAGGACGCCGTGCTGGTCCTGGAGTTCTTGACGACTGACCTCGCCACTGTCATCAGAAGCGCCAAGAAACGAGAGGGCGGGATTGAGTGCGGCGAGGTCAAGCGGTGGATGCTGCAAATCCTATCGGGGGTCGACGCGTGTCATCGGAATATGGTCGTCCACCGCGATTTGAAGCCCTGTAATTTGTTGATTGGGGAAGATGGAGTTCTGAAGCTGGCTGATTTTGGTCAGGTAATTTCAAATTTTTTGGTTGAATTTTGTTTGTTTCAGCAGAAGATTGGGAAATTTTGGGTTAAAAATTAGAAATTAGATATGCAGTGGATTAGATTGTGTAGGAGATGCTTTGGATTATCAGATTATAATGTGTAATTGTTAATTTATATATTTCGATTGAAAGATTGAACTTTTACTATAATTTTAACAGGGTTGAAGAGTGGATCAAAATGTTTTTGATGGAGTTTAACTGACCTTGGATTAGAGGATTATTTGATGAATGAAATGAATACACAGAGTTTGATTTGCTTGGATGTTTGTATCGAAAATTTTCGTGTTAGAACGATTACAGAGCGAGCGAGCATTAGTTGAATGTTAATTTTAGGGAAGCCTGTCACTTTAATCTTTTGTAGTTTAAGAAATGTTTGGTGTCAATTGTTCAACATGCCACTGGCTGCAGAAGACTTGCATCTTTTATTTGTATTGAGAAAATTCATATTTCCAACGTTGCAACCGAAAAAAAGTTTGCATTTCCTATTCGGACCTTCTTCTATTTAATGTCTACAACATTGAACTCTTTGTGTTATGTGTCTTGATCTTTAGGCAAGGATACTCTTGGAGCCTGGATATGTTCCTGATGACGAAAACCCACAACTGTTTGAACGAAGCGCTCTTAGTCAGAGTACCTTTCAGCCACCTGAAGTGATTCCTGAAACAGAAGAGTCATGTGAAGAAGGGTACAGAGCTCAAGAACAGGGAACTATGAGCAAAGAGGAATATTTTCGAGTGTTAGATGAGGTCAAGGCGAAAGGTTTGGATAAAGATACAAACGTTCCTGATGGAGATACATCTTGTCTAGCAACATGTACAGCAAGTGACGTAGACGATGATCTTTTCAGGGGTTCCTATTCTTATGAGGCAGAGGGTGGAGATGATAGAAATGGAGCTCTGACATCCTGCGTTGGGACTCGATGGTTCAGAGCGCCAGAACTGCTCTACGGATCCATAGACTATGGTTTAGAGATAGATCTATGGTCGTTGGGTTGCATTTTTGCTGAGCTTTTGACGCTGGAGCCACTTTTTCCTGGAACTGCTGATATTGATCAGCTTGGCAGAATCATCAGTGTTCTGGGCAACTTAACTGAGGAGGTGTGGCCTGGGTGTCTTAAACTTCCTGATTACAGGATAATATCGTTCAATAAAGTAGAAAATCCAGTCGGCATAGAGGCCTGCCTGACCAACCGTTCCCCTGCTGAAGTCTCTCTAGTGAAGAAACTCATTTGTTTCGACCCAGCTAAGAGAGCTACGGCTATGGAGCTGCTGCAGGAGAAGTATTTCAACGAAGAGCCTCTTCCAGTTCCCCTATCCGAGCTCCACGTCCCCCAAACCAAAGATATGGGTTCCGATTCTCCCGGTGACTGGCCTGATTACGAAGATATGGGTTCCGACTCTGATTTTGACGACTTCCGCCCTGTAAATACTACCTCAACTGGCTCTCACATTCAGTCCTTCTGAGTTCGAAGGGTACGGTGATATCGATTCTTATGTTATTTATTGCGTAAAATATTTCGGGGGATCAAATTTTAAGGTACATGTATATCTACCGATTTCAGCCATGTTGGAGTGGTTCTAAAAGGGACCAGGGATTTTACCACAGAATTTTGTATCTTTTCATTCTTATTAGGATGATTGTTAATGTTACTTATGAGCATAAACCGCATTACTTGGGATTTGTTGTGGATTACTGTTTCTGACCCTTGGATTTAAACCAAAGGCTCAGATTTTATGAAATAAATCCACAGTTTTACCTCAAGGTGAAGAATTCCTTCTACGCTCTCTTTTAATCAGATGTTAAGAAACCTTGCAAGAATTTATAAAGAATTGGGTTACTCCCCCCCCCAACGCCAATTGATTTCGGATGAAATCTCAACTTTCTTCGATTTTCTTTGTAGGTGTGAAAAGGACGAGCCGGACGGGCACACTACCCAACATATTTACTTGTCGGGAATAGAAATTGAAATCATTCTGATTCTTTATTTCATCGCATTTACTACAACATAGGTTAAAATGATTTTGATTCCCGACTTCCCCTGTATAACCCCCTTGTTGGTCTCATTTCCAATCCTTTTAGCGTTCCTCGATTTATGACATGCCCACAGAGGTTGCACTAGAAAGGAAGATGGTGCCTACTAGAAAACAAAATTCAGACGATACGAACCGGGAAAACGGTAGGAAAATATAACCATACTTTTCCTTTCTTCCTTTAAGTAAAAGACTATCTTCTCGACAGTAAAGTTCGCAAAACTAGTTCCGAAAAGGTTTATTGTTCCATTCAACAAATAAACAAAAGTACAAGTTCATATAGGAGAAACAAAATAATGGAACAAAAACTTAAGATCCATAGCCGGCTTACCGCACTGGCTGCTGATTGTAGTGATTCTTCTCTTTTTTCTTTGAGGCAGCTAGCCTAGCGTTCCTGGCAGCAGCTTCACTTGCAGCAGCTCGAGCAGCTGTATCCATTTCTTTGCTTGATTTCTTCTTCTTCATGGATGCCACTTTCTTTAGCCGCTCTTTAACATCACCAGTAGATGCATCTTCTCCCTTATCCCTCCCAGTGTTTTCATCTGCTGCCGCACTTCCACCATTTGTGCCATCGGGCTGGTCTTGAGATTCTTTTGGCTCCTTCGATGACTTGTCCTTCTTTTTCTTCTTTTTTGCACTTTTGCTCTCGCCAATGGCATTCTCCTTCTTGTCCACATCGCCATTTTGATTCTCTACTTTCTTCTCTTGGGTAACACCTGCACGCAAAGGTAGGGCCAAATAAGGCTCGTGTAAGAAATAACAAAAATTGAATTGATCAAATATGACAGAAAGCTGCAAAAGTAGAAGGATCATGATTCCATGAAAGAGATCAAATTTGATGAAACCCCTAATAAAGGAATTTTAGACAGAGACCGAAAGTTAGTCCTACTCCATGAAAACTTGAGCACTTTTAGTGTAAGTATTTAAGCTTCTGGAAACCGACACTCATTTTGCATCGATGCTATGTAAACAATCATAAGACAGATAAGCAGTTACAAAACGATAACTGGCATACAGAAACTTGTTCATATAAACTATATTACCACTGGAATCATCTTGGCCACTAGTCTCGGTGTTGGTAGGGTATCCTAGCTCAGCAAGAACTGCTTCAAGTTCTTCAAGCCCCTTCTTCTTCAGTTCCTTCTTAGAAAGCTGCCTTTCTGTATCCTTGGGGGCTGGAGAAGGTTCAGGGAGCTTCTTAACTGGCTCAGTTTCCACTGGGGCTTCAAGTTCATTTTCATGTTCCTCATCAACGTCATCAACTTCATCACCACCTTCCTCCTCACTTTCACTTTCCTGGAAATTGGGCTAAATATAAGAATTCCACAATATAACCAGAGGAATAGTACCGACTCATATGATTTTGGAGATTGAAAAGGAAAAAAAATGACATCTTCGTTGTAAGAAAGATGAAGTTGACTTTCAAAGAAGACAATAATTGTTACAGCTGAATAGAGAAGCATAAGTACCCTTAAATACACACACACACACACACAACATAAAAACACGTTTTGGATGTTGTTCAGACATAAAAGAAATACTTTTCAATTATCGGCAAAAGTTTTGGCAATATGCATTTCAAATACCGATCTACTTTACACCAGGTTTATACATTTGATAGTAAGGATGCATAGTAGGCATGAAATGGCATTGTAGTTCATTTTTTCAAAGACCAAAGACTGATTGTCCAAAATCCACCAAACACAAACAGATCAGGGCCTTTCGAATCACAGTCATCTGGTCGGTTCCATCCACCAAAAACAAATCAGTAATCAAGACCAAGTTTTTTTTTTTTTTTTTTGGAAACCTGGGAAATACACTGTGTTTCCACAATGAAACTGCCTAAGCTACTTACAAGGCAATCACTTAGTCTCATAATTATCAGAACACCAATTCATTCTCTAACGTATGCACCAAAAAAATACCATGATGAAAACAACAAAAGAAACAAATTTTATAGGGTCCACACTAAAGAACGAGAACCATTTCAATGAAACACATCCACTTGTGGATATGGTTTTTGTCTCGTGACAGCAACAGGAAGAAAACTATCAGTTCGTCAGCCACACCTAATACAATATAGCAATTTCCGGGCGTTTAAAGGACACAGATCATGGATAATCCATGGTTACTGACAAATGGGATACAGCAACTTCCTAATGGAACAATAAATTCAACTCCACACGTGAAGGTGGCTAAAAGACAAATCAACTTTCTCCGCAAAAGCCACAGCAAACCATGTCATAACATCAAAGATGCGATGACTTATCGTCTGCAGGCAAAGCAGAGTACATTTTAACCATTACATAAAATGCAGTAACGATCGGGATTCAAAAGATCTCATTCTCTATAAAACGTGGGGTGACTTAACACGTGTAGCCACACAGAGTTGATTTTCAGCCTGCACGTGTAGGAGAAACTAGTAGATTTTAACCCTTTACAGAGATGCAGTAACTACTACTGTTAAACGATCCGCATCCACTACCGTTAAAATAAATGATTGACAGAACGATCCAAATTAGACAAGGATTCCACAAAATCCACGGATATAAACATTCAATAAATTCCGTAACTCCTGCCAAATCTTATGATCTAAAACCCTTCACTAACCATCATCTCATTCAATCCAAAAGTATATAAGAATTACCAAATCTAATTGCTTGAACGAAATTTGGTGATATCACAAGCAAAACCACAGGGTTCCTATCACTTATTTCCTTATCAATTAATATAAACAAACAAATATCATCTCCTTCTACAGTTTTTACTGCATCATGAGCGGAATCCGATCATATTTGAAAACAGCAAGAGATATATCCAAACTAATCCACATTTCTACACACACAGACATACACATATGCAATAAATTTTCCAAATTTAGCACTATCCAAAAACAAGATCACGAAAAACAAAAACAAAAAGCTCAAAGAATATACCAATTCGCCGGCCTCCGCATGCTCAGCTTCCAGCTCGCTTTCCTTCGCCGCCTTCGAATCCTCACCGGCCCAACCCATTTCCGGCGGAGCTGTAGTTGCGTAGTAGTCGTCATCGTCCTCGTCATCGACATCGGCCCACGACTTCGCGACAAGGGGCGCCGGTGCCCAAAAGACCTCCTTCTCCGCCTCCCCAGATTCCTGAGCTGCAACGCCGCCTTTCGAGCTTTTGGACGAGCTCTTGTCCCCCTTCTTCTTCTTCTTCAAGCTCCCAAGCGCCGCAAAAACATTGGTGCTGTTCAGGACCACCGACTCGTCCTTCCTGCTCGCGCCTCCCGCCATTTCTCACCCCCTCCGCAAAGTCCAGACGGAAGAGTTATCCGCGTCGCCAAACGGCGGGCTTTATGTGAATTACGGTTTTGGTCACGGAGCTCAGGCGGGATGTGTAGGGCAAAATCGGAAATGATGGAGGGAAATGGATTTAGGGTTTTGACAGGGATTTTGGATTCGCAGATTGGTGCTTTGAGGTTGGTGAGGATCTGAGAGAGGGAAGAGCACGAAACGGCGCGTTTCGGTGAGCTCGGCTGATGAGTGAAAGAGTCGGAGGATTTTCAACCCGAACGGGCAGAGGGCGTGTGAATCTGTGAGGGGTTTTATATACGAATCTCGTACTGGGGTGTGAGTGAATCCTAGCCGTTGGATGGGCTTACGATGGAGATTTTGATGTGCGGTGGAGATGGATGGTTCGGCATGGGGCCGATTGGCTTGGATTTTTGCAAGGAAGGTTTTTTTCCTTGTGGGTGGGGGAGCGGTCAGGATAAGAGTGGCATCTGGCTTCCATGCATATGATTTGGACCCACTTTTCTCATCGGGCTGGTCAATCGTATCCAGCGAGCCGGCACCGTTTTCGCCGATCATGGCGGCGAGGGCATGTCGCCGTAGGAAGCTCTTCCGGCGGTCGCCCGTTGCCGTTGTCGCGGCTGGTCAAATTAACAGATTTTTTAACGGTTATATAATTGCAACTTAAAAGTAAATTTACATTGAAACGTTTTAACAATAATGTATGAAGTTGTAATTTTACACAAACTTGATGGGATAAAACATAATTTAACCCATAATTTGTAAGCTTGAATTGATTAAGGTGAGCTCAAATAATGAAGTTCCGGGATAAATCACGTGTACTTAGGTGATATGTGAGACTCAAATGACATATATCAATTTCTTCGTTGATAGAGCTCACAAGTTCGTCCCACAAACTATACTCGTGGTGTGTGAGACGCTCACATAACGATATTACTCAAGAAAAACAACAATTCGAATGAATTCTTTGCAAAATAGCGACTACCACATCAAGCAGTTGTGACAAATTGGGAATATAATTAGAAAAGATGGAGACCAACATAGAGACCAAAATAAATTAAAATTATGGAATCAAGAGGAAGAAGGAGCAAGAGGAGTGGGGTTGTCGAACGTCGTCCCAACATGTTGAATAACAAAGCCGTAGATCTTCCTCTTCAGCCCATCAACCTTCTCATTCAGCTCATTCCTTTTCGAGACGACTCCATCCAGCCACTCATTCACTCGCTTCAACTGCGATAGAACAGCTGCAATGGAGCCACAGTCGATAGGCAATTTACCGCCATTTGCAGCGCACTCTCCAAACACTCGGAAACCGGCATCCAGAGCCTTCTCGACAAACTGCAGAAACCACATTTGCATCTCGGATTGCAGACTTACTGCGAGCTCGACTGTCTCCTTCATTCCATGACCCTTTGTCCATGTTCCAACGCCAGCAGTGGACTGCGGTGAAGAAGGGGAAATCTTGAGATGGGATTTGGCAGGTGTGTATTGTCGTTTTGACAGACTTTTCTGCAAAGCTGACGGAGTTTCATTGTCTTGAGCGGCAAGGAGAGAGACAATGCTGAGATCAGTAGCTAAGGCAGCTTCGACCCAAAGTGAAACAGGTTTCGATTGCTCAGTGGGAATTTGATCATTGTAAGATGTATCTGAATTGCGGTTACTAGCAATTGATTCAGTAAGTGTGGTTGATTTAACAACTTCATCATAGATCGAAAAGAAGCGGTCAATGGCAGGTAGAGGGCTCCCAACCTTGGATGTAGAAGCGAGTTCTGCAAACATGCTGCGACAGAAAAAGGATAGTGGAATTCAACGACAGCGGCAGAACAATTCCTTAAACAAATTTAAGGCCATAAGAACAGAATGATAAAACTACCTTAATTTCCTCACTAGAGACTCAGTAGCAATGGCCTCCTCCAGAGCTTCAGCTGCGGCTGCAGAAGCTAGAACTTTCCTCTGCAAAGCTTCCTGCAATTCGATACGGTTTAGAACTTAGTCCATATTGATCAAACTATTTGGGTAACGCAATTTGCATCAAAAATAAAGCTCGCCCAAGTTGGCATCGAATGCCAAAGATTATACCTTTCCAAGCCTTGCAAGGTCTGAAGAGACTGCATCAAGTGAGACACTTCCATCAATCCTTTTTTTTTCATGAACAGTGATGCCCGGAGCTGCTGCACAGCTGGGTTTCTCTTGGACCACCAAATCTTTCAGTGATCCTGATTTCGTTTTCTCATTGCTGGAAGAATCATCACCGCCGTTCGGACTTCCACCTTTTGCATCGCTTAATCGTCGTGCAAGGGCAGCCTGCGAAGACAGAATTCAGAATACAGAAACAGAATATGCAGAGCAGTAAGTAATTCAAATTTTTTAATCCAGATACACAGAGGGAAAAACTACCTGAGTCCTTATAAATGACTGCAAATCTGGTTTGTTCTTCGCCGCAGGCTTCTCTTTCTGCTCCACCGCCGGCGACTCATCCCAGCCCCTTCGATTACCCTTTCCAGACCCAATGAGGGCTTCCGAAACCTTCGAAATCCCTGCAACTATACCTGCCATCTTCTTCTTGGCAGCAGAGTCCTTCACTCCTCCGGACAACCGCCTCCCGGGAGAAAGCGAAGCCCTCCGGGCATTTGGCGAAGGCTGCCTCCGCTGCCCAACCGGGGACGGCTGTCGGTACCTTGACGGCACTATAATCGCCGCCTCTTTTGACGCCTTCCGATCTTCTTCCTTCGCCACCATTAAGCTTGGAACCACGCATTTCGAGGGGGCTGGAGATCCCGATCTCTTTCCTTTTCCTGCCAGCGATGGATCTCTCTCGGCCAATGCAGGGTTCTTCTTCCCGACAGAAACAGACCTCTTTGCACCTGCCGGAGACGAAAACCTGGAAGCCGGCCGATCTGAGATCTTCTTAGCCTCATCCGAAATTGAATTTGAATTCAAATTCTCTCCCGTATTGACATTGTCTCGAGGAGCAAGAGGCTGCCTTGATGGTCGTGCCTTCTCAATCTTGGCTTCTTTGTTGTCATTCCTCACAACCTGCTCCTGCTGCTTATTGGACAGGTAAATCGCCATGAAATCCGCGGACTGGTCGGAATCCGACACAGGCTGGATCACGAACTCGCGCTTTGAGGTAGACACTCTGGCCACAAGGGGCTCTGGGGTACCAAGAAAGGGGTGGCGGCCTGCGATGGGGCGGATACCGAGGACGAGTGGGACGGGGGAGTCAAAATTGAAGCGGTCGACGTAGGCAAACTGGCCGAGCTGGAGGCGGTTTGTGAGGATGAGGTCGGTGTCGCGATCGGAGAGGGAGACGTAGGTGGAGTTGAGGGAGTCGGAGAGCTGGACGTAGAAGCCCTGGTTGGACGAGAGGTCGGAGCCGGCGAGGGCGGGGACTATGCCAATGACTTGGAGGAGGGCAGAGCGGTGGTCGCCGGTGACTTTGGTGGCGGAGTTCATTGACTGGAGGAGCTTCAGGAGGATTCCTGGAGTGAGCGACGCCATTGTTGTGCGTCTAAGAGAGACGGAGAGAGAAGGTGGAGGGTTGAATCTGTGGAGACGTAGTACTCTCTACTCTGTATTTGCAAAGGAAAAGGGTGGGCCCGGAGATTATTTGGCCGTTACGAAATTTCAAATTCAAATTCCCGCTAACCGTTTGTTTATTAGAACCATAATTGTTTGAATTTCGAAGCTTGTGCTGCGTACCGTAACGTTATCCCCTATCTAATTCTGGAAAGAAACATACCTACATTCTCGGTAAGCTACCGTGACATTCTGAGCCAATAGCACATTGTAACGTGAAAAATTAAAACATACGGCACAATATTATTGGTCCCAGATGATACACCGAATGCCATTACTAAGTCCTTTCCTAGTGCTTGGGCAGCCGAATCACGGGTATTCTGAAGTCCAAGGTTTCATTAGTGCATAGATTTCTTGATGTGGGATAAGATTACCATGCACTACAAATCGCTCGAGCTCCGCAATTCAGAGACTGCATTTCCAGGGCCAAGAAGCAAGTGCTGCAATGTTTATGTCCTTCTGCAACAAAACTGCATACAAGATTCATCCCCAGCAGCGTCGCACATCCGCTTTAAGGTGTGGAAAAATCTTCCCAACAATTGTATACAATGGATCTCTCAAACAAGTGACCATTACGACTAGCAAGTGAGAAGTATTGCGCGAGTGCTAACAGCTAAGTTTCTAATGAACTCATTCCCGTTCGTTATCTTGACCATTGTCAAAACTAGATTGTGTACCAGTTCCCATATCTAGAATACAATCAAATCCAAGAAATATTGTCAAAATTACTTTACACTTTCCGTCGCAATTCATATGTACTATACGCCAATTTTTGAACATCAAATGATAGAAAATACAAGATGAATACCGGATGTCTATAAAGGAAAGCATAGCTCTGTTACTTTGCTTTGTATATATATTTTTTTTATTATCCTTATGCAGCAAAAAATACGAAAAATATAAGAAATAAAATAAGTACAAAGAATATCTTCATCATTAGCCATCGGTTGGATGATATACTGTTAAGGTACCTGGCCAGTTGCCCTTGCGCTCCTTCCACGTTGGACAGCGTCTCGTCCATGCTCTCGTCAATCCTGACAACCACACGAGTAAGCAAGGATGAGCCCCATGCATTGGTATTTTAAGCATTTAAACAAACATTTATTCTACAAGTTTGTGTTTTCTTTCAGTGAAGACTTCTGAATGCACACATGTACTTTCTAGCATGACTGCCAAACAACAAACCTGATTGCAAGCTCTCCTTGCTGCGAAACCATGGTTGCCAATTGGGTAAATATGTTACCCAGCTCGTGAATAGTTGACTCCACGTTCTGAAGAGCCTCAGAGCGGCTATGCATATAGGTGTCTTGTTGTTCTACTACCTGCTGCTGCTGCTGCAATAATGGTCGAGATTCCTTATCCGTCTGCTTCCTGAAAAAAAAAAAATACATACCAATGCCGATGACATATCAAACTGAAAACATGGATCTATGATATACATTTCACTACATCCACATGTAGCATTAGGAAGATGGTGACACTATTCCTCTCCATGTTCCACAATGAAAGGCAATAATTAAAAGGTTACATGCAAGTGCGCTGTCTAGCGAGTCACTGTTAACAGTGGGATGAACATAAGAGAAGTCATAAACAAAAGAATAGGCATGGACTTCTACCGTTCTATGCAACAACAAGTTTAGAATGGTGCTTTCATCTGATTACTTGAGAATTCAGTTTAAAATGAGAAACAAATTGACATATGGGAACCCGAAAACACAATATCCAAATATATATTGGAGGTCGAGGCACCTGATAAGAACTTGCCTTTAGAATGTAACAAATATGCTTACAATACCTACTTCCGTAAAACATAGTGATGCCTAACGGGAAATTTACCTAGGAAATAACTGTGACGAAGATGCAGAATCATTGGCCCATGGAGGAGGAGCTGTCGATGCATTAGCAGCTGATCTGGCAGCCACAGGACGTTGACGAACAAACGGATTTGTTGACTCTTTCGAAGTGGTTGAAGAAAATAACTGCCTCCTATTTTCATGAACCTTTAAATTCTGCCACACAGATAACAAACATTAGATTGTAGTCAAACGGAAAAACTGATGAGGCTTATGTGCAGTGCAGGACATACAGTATACCTCTGTCCGCATGGTCAGAACTTCCTTAAACTCCTTCGTAGCACTCATCAACCGGTTCTTCAGGTTATCTACAACGGTGGTTGAATGAGTCGTGGTGTCACTCGAGATGTTCGCACTTTCGTTCTGGGAATTGCAGTGCAGCTGCAGATCTATCAGTGCTGAATTAAGTCCAGTAATGTCTTGTTTTATAGCTGCAGTCAGCTCTTGGATCTCCAGAGCCGGATCATCAAACACCGATGTCCTTTTCGCCACTGGCGAATACCAAAGCAAATATTTCAGCGCAGATCACTCCAAATATCAGCATGGATTTCAACTTAAGTAAACTAATCACAAAGCATCAGTGTTTAGAAACACCTTTTGGACCGGAGAGACGCTAAACAAACAATATAGTGTACTAAATCGTGGTTTACATACGGGTTATTGTTTGTTTAGCGTCACCAAGTTCTATTTTCGATTAAAAGTTTGAAAGGGTTTTGTTTGTCCATATTGTATAGGCAGGTACAGCCTTGAATTACCAGTTTATTCATATTCTAATTCCATCACAAACTTTTGCTTAGCGTCCTGATCCTCTCTAAGCATAATTAACACACTAATTAAGCATATTGATCCCAATTTACACATCCTTTAGCATAATTAACACACAATCAGGCATATATAATTGGGATTATACAAAAAAAACATTGATTTGGGAAAGAGCAGATATTTTGACATACATTGTGTGAGCTTTCCAAGCTTCTGGGAAGTGTGGTGAATCCCGAGCCCAATCTTGGAAGCCCTTTTGTTGAACTCCGATTGAACCGACGCCGCAGATCGAGGTCCGTCGAGCTTCCCGCCACTGCTGCCGCTGCTCGACGGCCCATTGAAAGATGGCGCGAACGACTTACGAAGCCTATCCGTGACGCTCTGAAACTCCTGCGTTCGATCTCGGAACGACGATTGGCCGGATTTCCCTTGCATTTCTTTACTTTTATACAATTACAAAGAAAAAATTGTAGAAATGGAGATTATATGTATGAATGTATAATTTATGGAATTAATGGAGGCTGAAGAATCGAAGAAGGAAATGGGGGTCATTGGTGGTGATATTTTCGGTTTATGATTTGAGTTCGGTGGCAGGGAAGGAAATGGGTCAGAAACGTAAATAGAGGTTCAGCTATGGGCTGAATATCAACCAAGGTTGCTAATTAGGAAAAAATTTAAATCTAATGTTCTTATTTAGGTACAAAACTAGTAATAATTCAGTATCAAATATGTCATTTATAAGAGTCGAATTTTTAGATACCAGTAAAAAGAAATACAAGTGGACCGTAGCATTAGTGACTTTGTAATTTAGAATAAATTACGTAGATATCGTCCTTTCAAACAAAATCATTTTAATTGAGAGTTTACCTCCAAACCTTATCATTTGTATGAACGATAAAACATCTCAACGAATTCAGCCTCGTTAAAGTCTTCTCGTTTGGAAGATTTTGCTGGGACGCCTTCTCACTGATTCGACTCATTCATTCTGGTGATTTGATGCACCGCAATCTGAATGGGTTAAGGTGAATACAGATGGTTGTTGCACAAATGATCGTGTTGGTTTCGATGAGATTTTTCGTAATTCAGATGCACATATTCTTGTTTCTTTCTCTTCAAATACGGAGTTTGTTAGTTTAGTGGCTGCAAAAGTATTAGCTTTCATTGAGGTGGTTCGTGCTTCTTAGATTCGAGACTAGAAGCATATTTGGATTGAAACTGATTTCATATTGGTTATTCAATATCTTTATTGTTCCCCTAAATCAATTCCTTGGTTTCTCTTGGTTGATTGGAACAATTGTTGATGACGCCTTCGTCATATGAGTATTTTTTGTACACATATTTATCGCGAGGGTAATCAAGTTGTTGATGCCCTAACTTCTTTTATCGCAGTTGGTAGTGCTTATTATTGGTGGTCCACTTTTCCAGATTTTGCAACTGCTGCCCATGCTTGTGACCTTGAGTTTTGTCCTATTTTTCGTCCCCCTGCTTGTATTCTTTTATTTTCACTTTTCTTTATTTAATAAATTCGGATATAGGTGACTGAGAGGAGGTCGTTCTGTTATAGAGTTAACCATTTTTAATCGCTTTGAGTGGAAAGGAAGTAGTCTACATGTAGTTGACGACTAATTCTAGAGTTTTGGTTCTTTCTTTTCTCGTTGTGCAGGCTTAGAGAATAAGGTTTCTACTATTGCAGTCCAACGGTCAAGCCTTATGCGTAGCTCGACTCGCCTAATCCATTATCATTCTTTCGAGAAAAAAAAGCACAATACTAGAGAAGAGGAAATCTGAATAGAGTACCTCAAATGCAAAGATGCTACTAATCACATTTGACTTACAGTTATCCGAATACAAAGTTAAATGTTGTTAATCACTTAAACCATAAGCTCTTTGCAAATTTATCTTAAAACTTGTATATGACTAAAACGGAAATGAAGATTCTCCTCATTATACAAAAAATACGCGAGGAAAAAACAGTTTGTTTATATAAGAGAGGAGGAGAGTTTGTTTATATGTAACTCTCATTGCAAGAAATTTTTCTGTGCGACCATCACAATAAAAGTATTCATAAATGCAAACTCCAAAGTCATAGAAATAATTCACATTTAAACTTATGAGTCCACTACATTTTAAAGATTGTAGAATCAATGTAAGAAAATAAGAGGAAAAAAAAGTCCTATACTTTGAAACCATGGCTTCCTAAAAGCTTTATGTCATAGCAGAATCATCAAATACAACAGAAACCCTTCAACAATTTTCATCACAAAGTGCAAAGCTCCCCTGCTATGCAACAACACTGATGGAGCAGCATACGAAATCATCACCGGAAACTCGCAGTCCCCAACGGAAGGATCCTCATCGGTGACCACAGCGAGACCCGAAAAATTGCACGTCCAGCTCTTCTGGCTGTTCACCTGGTAGTACATGTTGAATGCATAAGAAGCATTCCCTTGGAGGCTGAGATTGTTGCAAGAACTTCCATATCCCAAAGAAGTGCAATCTGAGAGTGTGCAAGCATAATCAATGCTTTTTGCCAAATCATTCAAATACTTAACTTTTGGGTCCAAAATACACCAACTCCTCTGCATATATTCCACATCTTCTACAGCTTCAAGGACCTCGTTTTGCATAGTGCCTGACAAATCCAAATTATATTTCGGCTTCCCATCATACTCAAATATCCCCCAGTGCCTCTCAAAGTTCCCGGGGGCAATGCTTTTCATGTTTTCGTCAATGAGGCTGAAGAGGTATACATCGAGTTTGCCTTTCCTTGCTGGGGTTCCGTCTCCACTCAGGGCATGCTGAATCATTCCCTGATTGAACCTCTTTGCGTTGCGGATATTCGCGTTTATGTCACCATCAGTTGGCCAGCCCACCTCTCCAACTATGATCTTCATCTCGGGGAAACCAGCTTTGGTGAGAGACCAAAGTAGGGTGTCAAAGTTTGCATCAAACACATTGGTGTACAGCAGGTTACCATCTTTAATGGGCTTGCTTGTTCCATCGAAAAATGCAAAACCGAAAGGAAAATAGGTATTGCCATAGAGGCTGAGAAAAGGATAGATATTGACTGTGAATGGTGCCTCATTGGTGTTCAGGTAGTGGAGGATCGCAATTATGGAGTCTCGAATTTCAGGCCGGAAGTCTCCAGTAGATGGAACAGGGTCTGAATCAGGGGAGAAGTAGATGTCGGCATTGAAGGGGACGGTGGCTTTGACTTGTGACCCAAGTCCTGCATTGTTTAGGGCTTCTTGTATGTTCTTGAGAGCCGGTAACGTGGTTTGGAGATAGGTGCCATTGTACGTTTTGAGAAAGGGCTCATTGCCTACGGCAACATACCTGAAAAAACCCAATTCCACAACAATCATTGAGACATTTTCGGAAACAAGTAACAGTCACTGTAACAAATAAAAAAAAGAGACACGTGAGTTAGGTCAGTTGGCTAGGGCAGTGTGCCTGCCCCCTTGCCCCTGAGCTCCATTCCTTTCCATCTTTTGGTCAATTATTCTGAAAAGAATAAAACTGCAAAGAGTATTCCTTCACAAGGTCCTAGAATCAACTCAACCCGAGTCTCGCGCTATATGAGAACCTGGGTAGAACTCGGCCTTAAAAATCGACTCACACAGTAAAAGGATTGACTCATTCAGACATGTTACAAACAAGTAGCAGTCACAGTAAACAGTTGAAAAACAGAATAAAAGAAAGCAATCAAAGGGAAACAACAACTGCTTCAGAATCATGGGGCAAAAGCATGAAAAACATTGAAAAAAAATGAAGAAATTAACTTGATATTCACTCCGCCAGAGTAGCAGTAACTTGTGACATTGGCATCCACCCATGTATCTGCAGCCACCGGATCCTGGCTCATCTCCTGCAACATAAAATTGGGAACTGCCAGCATCACCTCAATTTTAGTCCCTATGAGAGCGGATAATATCCTTCCGTCCGCTTCGAATAATTTCAGCTTGTCGAATCCGTTGTCCTCCAGCATCCGGACAACCTTCTCCGGTGGGAGCTGGTGCGTCGCCATTGTTCCCCAGTTCAATCCAAAGGTCGCACCTTTTTCGACCATTGTCACGAAAACAAGAAGGATTAGTACTAATGCCAAGAGATGCACTCTTTCTTGTGACATTTTTCGGTTTCTTTTGGGAAAGAATTAAAAGGGTTGTCTTAGAATCTTAATCTTTGTTGAATGGAGCAAGAATCGAGAAAGATTTCGAGGCCTCCAATGATTTGGGAGATGCAGGGAAGAGAGAGAGGGAGGAAGAAGGGAATTCTTTTGGTTCTCTTCCTGAATATATAGAGTGAAAAGTTGCAATCTTTCTCTCACTCTCTTTCTCTTTCTCTCTAGAATTTCAGTGTTAGAACTTTCATGGGGGAGGTGAGAGAAAAGCAGAAAAAAAATGTAAGATTCGTTGCTTAATTCAGTTATTCAGTTATGGTGGCCAACCCATGCTATTTGTTTAGCGTTAGTTTATTAAATATGAATACTAAACCCATGCTAATTTGGCCGTCCACAAAGAAAAAGAGTAAAATGCATTGCCTATTGGTTTAGGGAAAAAAACTTTTGCAGAGTTATCCATAACACGTCATTTGTAAAGTAGCTCTCACAAAATTATGAAACTCCTTATATTTTAGTTCCACTCGACCCAATGTTGGTCCACTCAATCTGAGAGTTGCACTGGTTAGATAGCCCCAATCTAGAAAGAAAGAGTGAAATGCATTGCCTATTGGTTTAAGAGAAAAACTTGTGCAAAAGGCATCTAGAACGCGTTATGAGGTTAGCTCTCACAATAGAAGTATGAAACACCCGATATTTTGATTCCATCTGACTCGGTATAGTAGTTCACTTAATGTGAGAACTGTCATAATCAGACAACTCTATCGAAGTTTCTCGACTAGTTTAGTAGCTTTTGAGAAAATGCATGGGAACATGAAGACTTATAGCAAAGATAGTGAGACCATGAGAAGAAAAGCCATTGACTGTTCTTTTAGAAGAAAACTTAAAGAGAGTACTCCAAAACGCTAACTTTCCAGCCAAAACCTACGTGTTAATTTCACCATCAATTTGCAGGCTCCATCTTTTCTGTTGCTTTTTACATCAAAGTTTGACACTTTATCGTCACTAAAAGTGTTTTGCTACCCAAGTTGTGTTATATAATATATAGTGCAATTCCAAGGGAGAAGGAAGGAGAATGCTAAATTCACACATGGCACTACCAATTCCTATAAGCCTCTGGCGTCCCAAGTGCCACACATTGGATTTATTCAGATTTTGTTGCCTCCCTGTCCCTACAGTTTGAGAAGCAGTGGTATCGAATATCGTCTATCGTCCAGTGTATTTTAAGGATTTTTTACCGTTTAGGATCTGACAGCAGAAACCTTCGGTATTCCATAAAGCAGAAACTTACGTGAAAGTTGCGTGTTTTTGTCACGCGTGATGGTACAACACACTAACTATTCTCTGCATGTACAAACCATGAATTAAAAGTACTCCCATCACAGTACAGATAGTATGAGAATTTACTGGACGGTAGTAAATTGAAATATTCTAAATTTGTTACATTTCTTAGAAGCTAGTTCATATCTGGCACCGTCTACACGAAAGGTTACAAGTGATTCAACAGACAGCAGTGGATCGTATAGAGTGCAGGGTTTTCGCCTTCTTGGCCGTTAGACTGTTCTCGGTGTCTTGTTTCTGTATTAGCCGGGTGAACAAAAGCAAACCAGCAACAACGAGCCGAGTTTGCGTATTCTTCCCAATACCAGATGAGCTTACTATCCAGCAGCAAAACGGGTAACACTTGATGAATTATTAAACAAGGCATCCTTCTGGCAGCCTAAAGCTTAAGCCAAAACATTGCCTGTAAGATGAATCAATCCAAAGACGGAAAGTACCACAAAAGCATATTTGTATAAACCCTGTGAAATATTGGATCCTTTATAGTGGCATTCAAAGCTGACTCTGCCACCTAGATATAGTTGAAAAAGCAGTTTATGTGAGTGCAGAAGTGTATGAAGTACCGGAACATGTATACAGCAGACGACTGCCCTCGCTCAAAGAGCGAATGCGATCAAATCAGCACTCCAACTGAACCTGTAATGTGTCCACGTTACTAATTATGGTACTTCTTTCGCCTCAACTGCAAGAAACCACATTATTACTAGTTAGCCCATTGTGAGGACCGCTCCCCACGCTCTTAGTGTAGAGAATATCATTTATTCAAAAAAAAAAAACTGCTAGAAACCAAAGGCTAAGAAGGTTGCAAGTGAAAAATTCACATGAACTGAAAGACCACAATACTTTCAAAAGTATATTACCAGCTAGCGTTCCATTTTCAGATTCTGATTCTTGATTGCCCTTAACGGCATTCTTCAGCATGGGTGTGAAAAATAAAGTATCATCGTCTTCGTCTGCATCCGGTTTCACCTCAACGTTTGGACACGCCATATGACCTAGAGTACGAACACTTTGCTTCTTCACCTTCGAGTTCTTCGTTTGTTGATATCTTCTTAGGTTCCTCTTCGTCCTTGCATATATATAATGTGTCCGGTATCCCCGATTCCTAATTAGCTTAGTTTATATAATGTACGTTTGTGGTTTATGTTTCCTCTTCTACCTTATTGGATAAAAATGTAAACAAAAAAGAAAGAAAGAAAGAAAGAAAGAAAGATTTTCCTCTTCTTCCTTCCTTACTGTTTTTTTGGACAATAACATATTCTAATCTTCAGGGAAAAAGATTGGTACTTGAGTACATGAAAGCGCACGCACTAACTTTTAGCTAACATAACTCGCATCTGCATTGTTAAATCTTAATTACCTTGAAAGAGTTATGTGACTAAGAAACTATAGCACTTCAAAAATTTTATTTGGTATTCTAAACTTTCTATAATTATAAAAAAAAATACATTTGTGAAAAGTGCAGAATAAGATTTTTGAAATGTTAATAACAACCATTGATTGGCTGATTATTCTCTAGTTCAAAAGTCAACTGTCTACTAATTTCACTTAATTATTGAATCATAATAATATATGTCTAAATGAAGCACGTACAAAGCACATGACCTTTTCTCAAGAGCATATCAGTCTTTCTCGGGGATGTTTCTTCTTGAGTTTTGTGTGTTTGAGAAATTGAGTTCTTCGTCCCAGTGGAAAGCAACAATGCCCAAAATACAATCGAAAAGTAGGCACTAATAATATACATCCAAAATACATTTCGACAGCTTTTCTCATATATATAACGTATCCAAAAGAATATATAACGTATCCAAAAGAATTGACCAGGGTGTTGTACTAAGTGACGTTTTTTTATTTTATTATTATTTTTTTATATAAACTAAATGTTGCTTTTAAAGAGTTATAGATGTAAAAACCTTATAGTACCGTTTGGTATGTAGACAGGATGGAACAAGACAGAATAAGATGGAATGGAGGTTCTATGCTACGTTTGATGTACGCTTAGGCCGGAATGGAACGAAGGATTAAATGATAATCATACCCATCCACTTCGACTAGTTTAACCTTACCTGAGCCACCGCCAACAAGTTCAACGTCATCCCTCACATCTTCCGTCTAATCCTTGCCGTTCCATCCCTCAAGCGACGGCGTCGGCCACGTCCTGCAAGTGGGTGGTCTTGAGGTTTTCGCAGCGGAGGGCGACGGTCTCGTCGTGGGACTAGCAGGGAGGAGGGAAGCGGCAAGAGGAAGGTGGGGTTGGGTTCGAATAGGCTTACTGGGATTGGATTAGCCTGGGTTGCTAGGCTTGTATTCGGGAAAAATGGTAATCATAATAACCAAATTCAGAAAATACCCAAATACCAATTCAACCATGAATTTGTTATGTCGAGATGAATCTCTAATGATCTAATCTGGTAACCAACTAATCAATGACAATAAAAAGTTAATTCACGGAACCTCAAGTCGCTAACTTCCGATTGTTTTTGCCTGTTATTGTTGAAATTTCAATTTTTCTATGTGGTTTCCTTGAACTTTCTCGGCAACCAAACAGAAAGCGATGAATAATCCAAGTAGATGAGAAATGGGAAAGAAAAATGTACTTGCAAGTGACCTGGGAGAAAAGAAAAGAGAGGCTACGGGAGAGGGTGCGGAGGAAGGTTGCGAGAGGCCCAGGAGAAAAAAGGCAGTGGCAGAGAAGATGGAAAGAAGATGATAGAATTTTAGGTTTTGTTTTATAATTTAGATGGTGTAAATATTGAATAAGATGAGGGGTATTTTTGTCTTAAAATTTTATAATTTTGTGTTCCACGGGGTGGAACGAGTCGTTCCAGGGGGAGGTGGAACGGAAATTTAACCAAATCTCGTTCCATGGGACAACGCATTCCACTGTCTTTGGCGCACCTAACGTAGGACAAGCGTGTTCCGTCTCATCCCACGTACCAAACGGTACCTATATGAATGACAATGAACTACCGTTTGAATTACTTGATACTCGAGCGATCTGGTAGTCTTAATGAAGTAAGAATCATGGAGTCTTGACTATGCAACTAATTTATAGAAACCCTTATTAAGTAAATACAAGGATTTGGAATCATGATGAAACTTAATATGATTTGGTTGTGATTAGGGTAAATATCGCTTTCCAATAATAAGTGGGATCGAGAGTAACCCTAAATGCATATAAAGATGCAGTCCATGCTCTCGCACTACACAATTCTAATATGCAAAACCCTATTCATATAGCAGAAAATAATTTAGTGTGCTGAGAGTAGAAGACTACTTCACATTCTTCCTTCAAGGCGACATCTACAGGCAAGTCTTTTGTAGAATATTGATTGATAGCGGAGCCAATGCGGGGGCATTGGCATCCCTTGACCCCAATAACCTTGTCAAGTTATCCTCTGAAAATTTTATGAACTCGTATAGCAGCACTGCAACAGCAGCATTGCAGCAGCACGCTGCTTTGTTAACGTATCCCAATAACCTTTTACTTGTAAACTTATCCTTTTCTAAACTTATCCCTAAAAAAATAAAAAATATTTTTTAATTAATGCCTTCTTAATTTAACAAAGCTAATGAGTTTTCTGCGTTGAAATGAATTAGTAACCTTGCACAAAAGTTGGCGGAGACAAAGAGGGACAAACAGTATCCCTTGGTGTACTTGCTAGTGAAATTAGCATTGATTTAACTGTTGCGACTGCTTCAGTTGAAAGAGCTTTTTCGGTAATGAAAATTATGAAGAATCCACCTCATAATAAGATGGGTGATCAATGGTTGAATGATAGTTTGGTTGTGTACATTGAGAAAGATGTTTTTGGTTCTATTGATAATAATGTTGTGATACTATGTTTCTAATGAGAACACATCGTGGACAATTATAAATGAAAGTATGATGAATTTTTTAAAACTATTTTTTGACTCCATCATTTTAAATTCCTGGCTCTGCCATGTAAGTTCATGTATATTCATTTGTCCGTGTGAATCGCATGTAACCCTAATTTCATGTTGATGCTTTAATATAACAACTTACAATATATATGATTAAGTTAATGTGTTGAATTATTGCCCACGATGCTTATATATAAATCGTATTAGGTGCGTGTGATGTGTAGCGACAAGAGCAGGGTTGAACGTCACAAATCAAAGAAGAAGAAGCTGATCAATTGACCTAGCTTGTATGAAATCATTGAAATGGATGTTCATATTTCTTTCTCAAAACTTAACTAATTGAAAACTCGATTTCTGTTTACACCAAACTATTGGGGATTATCAACCTTTCTTTCTCCTCAGTTTTTTCTTGTTTTTAGAGAGATGTTATTGGCATTTTAAAGAAATTACCCTGCACTTTTCAAGAACTTTTAAATAAATTGAAAACATTCATTTTACACTTGAAAGTCTAAATTTAAAACTTGAAACATGTGAACAATTTGGAAATTTGGATACGTACCAAATATATAATAGTAACACTAATAAATTAAAAAACAAATCTAATGTTTATGCACATATACAACTCTCATTTCTGACTTTTTTGTATATTGTATATTATATATTGCTGCTCTTAGTAGATAACTTGACAGATTAAAATAGCTCAACAAGCCGATCTACCATTTTTATTCACAAATTGACATTTTGCAGCAACTTCAATGAATTAAATAAGACTATAGATTTTTTTTTTCCTCATTCCATCGGGGCTATAAACACTAGTTCTCCGGTTCGAAACCCGTTGCTGGTGTGAAAGCCAAATTTGTAGTTAAGGAGAGGTTGAAATGCCTTGTGAGTCTTTCCGACCCTCGGAATGAGTGAATAATCGTAACTTGCCACTAGTTGCCCCCCTTTTAAAGAAAAAAAAAAAAAAAACACTTACGTATCTCATGTTCTCTCTCTCTCTCATAATTTAGTTTCTCTTCCTCATGGAACTTGCTAATTGTCTAATATGATTTATGAAAGAGATGAGTTTTAGAATAATCACACTCATAGGCTAAAGTCCCTGCTTTGTGAATTCCAAAAACATGATTTCTCAAATCATCTCATCTATTTATTTATGTGTGACTGATTTTAACATTTTAATTTTTCTTTCTCAGGGCATCATCTAATATGATTTATGAATGAGAGGACTGTTAGGATCAGTTTTGCTCATGCACTAATTTAGGTGTTTATGTTCTGTGACGTTCATGTATGCACGCACAACTGATCTTAGCATTCTTGTTTTATGAGACACTTCATTTTTACTACTAAATAAACCCCATATATTCATTTAACCAACACAAAATAGTAGGGACGTATGTGAATCATTGTTTTCCATTTGATCTTTGATCTCCTTTCAAATTTCTCAACATGTGTACATGAATTATTGTATGTGTATGTCACATAAGTCAAAAGAAGCAAAATCTAAAGTCACAATTACAAACAAGCACACTTTAGCTTCATTTCTACATCATATTTTCTCTTGGCTTGCGAAAGCAATTGCCGTTGATCGAGTTCTTTCGACCCTAAAGCTCTGCCACCAACCACGGCTTTTCTTCAGCTTTCAGTTTCGACTCTTGGGGGAGTTTGGAGAACAGAAAATCAATAGGATTCTGCCACCTGATCCTTCTATCGTAAATTCCGCTGCATCACACGGACCAATCAGTTTCGGATTGTGGAACTATCTAATCTGAGATGGAGTGGTCGTGCCAGCAGAGGAGCATGGAAACGCAGCGTCCGAGGATGTAGAACCGTGTCTTCTGTTGCTTTGCCATCATCAAGCATCGTTTTCCAAACCCCATTTTCCGGTGGCTCTTGCAGCGGCGAGTTTGGTGTGTTTGCGGTTGCTGGAAGTAAGAAGTTGTCATGGGGAGTCGGTGACGGCGGAGATCGGTGGTGGATAACAGAACAAGATAGATTAATGCTGAAGGAATGGATGGTGTGGTGGTGGTTTATATAGTTTATAGGATCATCCTCGAGAGAGAAATGAGTGCAGACGTAACCGGTCCCACATATTCAGATTGTTGAAGTCATTCATGCTCTATTTTACGTTATTGTCCCTTCCCTTATTTCATTCAAATTCTGCGATAGCTAGTTTAAAAAGTGTTTTTAAAATAACTTAAAACGTTTTTGGTAAAAATGGTTTCGAAATCAACCCTCAAACATCTAAATGAATTATGAAAAAACACTTTATGTGCCTTCTGCAATTTAGTATTTTTTTTTCAAAAATCACGTAAAATACTCAAATCCGAAATCAATTTTAATCATTTTAAAAACACTTTTAAACGAATCCATAATTATGGATCAATAGTAGCTTTTGTAGCACAAAGGGCATTTTAGTCATTACGCAAAAAAGAACAATATTCTGGTCAAAAGATTGTGGGGACAACATTGCAATTCGCAATTATCTGATGATAAAGCGAGGAGAAGCCGTGTGGAAAGGATTTGGATCCCCTCCTGACCTCAAGAAGAGGATTCTTCTGATCAAAAGATTTGGGTCATTGGATGAAAATTCAACGGCTATAATTATTATAACTTTTAAAGAACTTTCTTGTTTGTAGTCGTTAGATTTTCATCCAACAGTCCAAGTCATTTGGTCAGAATGATCTCTTCTTAAGCTCAGGAGAGCATCCAAGTCCGTGTGTGAAAATGCAGATGGGCCATCTGTGTCCAATGACCAACGTCCACGTGCAGCCCCCACCATGCAACTCCCTTGTCTCACTTTTGTCCTTATCCAATTAGACTAATTTGTTTTGTGTGCTGACGTTCCAATCCTCGTGTCTATATTATCCACGTTTTTTCAATCTTTCAAGACGCGAAAGGCCGTGTTAGGGAGCGTGAGAGCGACCTGCAGGTCGGCCAGCGCGCGCATTCGATAAACGACATACCGTATGTGACAATGGCGGTGATTCGTTGTCCACGTCACACCATTTGTTAGTAAACAAATAACAAACGGCGCCTACAACATCATCGGGACTGCTAGATTAGTTTGCGAGGCGGGTCTCTCGGGCCATCTCCAGCAGTGGAGGGCTAAATATAATTCGAGCTTTAATAATTTTTTATAGCTTTATATGATAAATGACTGGTCGATGATAATTCCGTGTTCTAAGTTTAGTTTTAATTGTAATTTTGGTCCGTCACTTCAAAAAATATTTTTTTTTACCCTCTTAGTTGAGATAGATTTTTAGTGTTTTAAGGCTATATTATGGGATTTAGTTCACCGTTGGAGACAACTTTCTGTTAGAGAGATTTTATCTACAATTGAGGAGATCAAGTTTTTATAGTTATCATATGCTCCGATGATTCAGGAGAATCTCTGCCAATGGCGGGTAGAAAGTGGGATTGGATTTCAATACTATGTTTGGTACTCAAACAAGTGGCAGAAGAAAGGAGGGTATGCAAATGTTTGGTACTCAAACAACCATGATAATTCACAAGCCAATTTAAATAAGAAAGTGATGGAAGAACAAATCTGCCAACAAGAAATGAATCGTGCAAGTGGAGAAACTTCCATCGGTTTAGTTTAGGTACTACATGTAATTAGATCTACCAAAGGGAATTATTATTGGTACTCTAAAATTTTCGTTCTACACTCCAAACTTTCTATATTTGGAAAGAAAAATACACTTGTAAGGAGTGTAGAATGAGATTTTTGAAGTGCCAATAACACTTCCCCTACCAAATATGCAGGGGTTTATCATTTCTGTTTTTAGGTGGTAATATTTGTCAAGGAGCTTCTCTGAATACTCTCCAAAGGAAAGAGCAGTGTTTGGTGGAATCAACTGAAACTTGAGACTCGAATTAAAAATGAAAGAAGTAGAGCAGAGGAATGCAAGCCTTAAACATTTTGATTTGTGTCAAGATTCTAAAAGACGTTAGGCTAGTGGCGGATCTACAGAGGGACCTGGGAGGTCCCAGGACCTCTCAGCAACCCTAAATCGCTGCTAGAAATTTTTCAGGGGACCCCTCGTACTCGAACACAAGGTATGTGCTGCTATGCAAGTTGCAGAGGAGAAGAAAGAAAACAAGGACCATTTTTAACAATTGGTCCAAAACGGCAGTGTTTTGGTCAATTGTTTTAATTTTCTTTTTTTCAAAAAAAAAAAAAAAAAAAAACCGAGACAAAAGCTGTCGTTTGTTCATGACTCCATATTGTTTTGCCCCATCTTTCTTATATTCACCCAAAACCCTAAATTTCTAATCCCACCCAATCCCATATTATAATTACATTACTCCAATATCATACTTCCACTTGTTTCAAATCTCCATGCCACCAGCAACTGTTTTTTGGTATTCTAATCTAGTCTCAATTAAATTATACTAGATATTGGTGGAGATTTTTAGTCTATTATTGATATGATTGTTGATATGTTTTATGTTTGTATACTCATTTTATCATTGAAATTTAGATGGAATATTTGTTTATTGGTTAATTGGTATATGTTTTGTGTTTTTTGTTAAATGTGTAGTTTAGAAATAAGAAATATGAAAAAAAAAATCAAGCTAAAGCTAATAGCACCATCTACTTGTTTGGGTAGTTTGAGCTCAAGACAAAATGAGTATGACAACTTAGTTGTTTACATTGAGAAATATGTTTTTTCATGTATTGGTAATGAAGCTATCATGAAACATTTTCAAACTATGAAACCTCGTCGTAGACACTTGAATTAGGATTTTATAGTTTGTAATGTTGTTTTGCGTATGATTTTTGAATGAAACGCAATATATTTAACTTTTCAATGTCATTTTTGTCTATAAATTTTTTGACCTTTATTAATGGAACCCCCCGAGGTTAAAATCCTTGATCCACCACCACTGCACTAGGCACTAGTCGAGCGGCGGGTTGGGGTCTAGCGCCTAGGCAGACTAAGCGAATTTTGGTAAATTTATTATATTATATAAATAAGTGTCTAAATATAATTAAAAACACACGTGAGACGGGGCCTAGGCAACGGTAGGCGGAGATTTTTAAAACAATGCTTCTGACATGGTTAATTTGGGATTAAGAGTACATTACCTGTTTATGAATATGAATCTAGCTCCTCTGGAAAATTAAGCTCTTCGTCCCTGCAAAACGAACAGTGATTAGCTACAAACAACCATGCTTAAGATATCAAATGGTGACAATCAACGTACAAACCAGTCCCGTTGCATGAATAATGCAAATGTCGAACGATCAAAGCCAGAAGCCTCCGCTCCCTTGGGTGCCTGACAAACAACCAGTGAATCGAAACAGTGACTGTTATCGGGCATATGCAAAGGAAAACTTGGTGTCAAAGGGAGATTTGGGTTTTGAAGGGGCATCAGAAGAAGAGAAGAGTTTCAAACACACATATTGTAGTAGAGATAGGACCCGGACACAATGAGGCGTTGCACAAAGATAGCCTCTTGACAGAACTTCAGTGGTGTCGCCAATTTGGCATGCTATTGCATCTTCTCCAAAGACGACCTAGCACACCAAGTGTACCAAGTTAGTTTTAAGAACCTATCTATCTTAAATTGTAACTATGAATAGAAGGCGGGTAAGAAGAAGATAAGGCATGCATCTATGCGGCTGGCTGCCAAATTGACGTTTTCCGGTAGCTTAAGAGAAATCAAAACATAAGGACGGGACTAAATTGCCTTACCTGCTATGAGGATCTTCAAGTTCCTTCTTCACCTCTTCAGGGAGATTGGCTAATCTAATAAACGAAAAGAAAAACTCCCATGACCACTGCTATATCAAACTATCTTCCTGAATCATCTGAATTGCGGTAAAAATGAACATCGAAATCCTGTATAGAAGGTTAAACCTACGGGACAGGTGTAAAAGTTCTCGACGCAAGGAAGAATATCCTGGAACCTGCAATTGGCAACTCAAGGACCCGATTACAATGATTCTGGAAAGCAAATACTTATCAGATTACTACATGAGAACGGAATAATGGAGCAGAATATCGTCGCCAAAACAGCAAAATCTACAATCCATGAAGAACAAAGTACGCCAACGTGACATAGGTGTGTTCATGGCAAGCTAACAAACATTTCGATTTCACATCTGATAAGCCTGTGTTTCATCATTTTAACCGAATCATTAACAGATTCTTTCTCCAGATGTAGATAAAAACCCAAACCGAAAATTCTATTGTCAAACAAATATGCATAATGCCAGAATTAAGTAAACGAAAAGAAGGAGTAGAACGAATCAAAAGAGATTGAAACGACAATACAGACGAACATTTGAAATTAAGTAACGTAATCATACATGAGAGATTAATAGGATTCCTAACCCATTTGGTCCAAATCCTTCTTCAACCTTCACCGGCAAATCTTTGTTCTTTTCCTGTATCAATCAATCCAAAATAAGAAAACGAAAATTAGAAAAATCGAATTCTCAACATGCGAGATGATCGACTGAGTTAAAACATAGCAATTAGACAAAACTAAGAATAAAGCAAATAAGACTCTATTTGGTTGCTTAGAAAATGAAGAGAATAATAACCGAAGAGTCAACTCGAATAGAGTTTTGCTATGATTTCGACGAGTTACCTTGAGTTTCTGAGCACCCAAACAGAAAATAACGCCAATCGATCCAAACTCTTCTGCTCAAAAATTCTCGGCAACCAAACAAACAGAACTTAGAGAGAGAGAGAGAGAGAGAGAGTTACTTGGAGCTCGGAGGAAGGAGGCATGCTGGACACGAAACTTGGCGGGAAAGACGGGGATTGGACTGTGAGGGTGAGGAAGAAAGAATCAGTGGGAACGAAGGTGGATTTTGGTGCGGAAGGAGGTTTTACTGTGATATGTATATAGATGGAGGGAGGGAGGAAGCTTGAGAACGAAAGGCGTGGTTGTGAATTTCAAATTTTTGGAAGAAAGAAATGAGTGAATAAGTTAACGATTGTGAACAGCTTTAATATGTGTTCCATTTTTTGCTAAGCCGCACATAACAAGTTCCATTTTTTTTGTTCATTTTCTTGACGAAACAATCGCATGTACGCTCACGGGATTTCTTACAACGTAGTCAGTCTCTCTACATGGCTCTTGCCGTTTTGTTCTTATTTCACGTCCTGTTCACCACGCTTGGTGTTTCCCGTGCTTGGTGTTTACTACGGTGAGGATATACAGGAGTTAGCAGTTAGCATTTCGCAACCGTCTTCAGTCTTTGCAGGCAACTCAAGAAATTATGAAGAACAAGAACGAATGTAGCAAAGAAATAAACAAGTCCGTTGACAAAAGGGAAAGGAAAACAGAGACACGGAGAAGAAGGAAGAAACACGAGGCAAATTTTAAGCCAATTATTTCTTTTTCACGAAAGAGCAATACAGAGAAGAAGAAACAGCTGCATTCTGGGGAAAAACAGGAGCTAAAAAACACAATTAGGCAGTACCAAAGAAGAAAAATGTACAATTAGAAACAATCGCCGCTCCTCAAGCTTTGTAGCAGATACAGGTATCCGAAGGATTCAGGGCTAATGTACCTGCATTGATAAAAGCAAAGATCAGATTTGTATAAGGGCATCCCATAGTAGTTAAATTACCCAGCCGTGCATGAATGGTTTGTGATATCACCATAGTGGCATTCCCCAGGTGTGAATTTCTCCTTCAACGTATCATATTGTTAGAATGTCAGTAGTGAAAGTAAAATACCTGTGTTGAAAAAGGAAGTCAATGATGACAACAGAGCAATTTGGCCTGAAAAAATTGAGTCCCCCGTATGATGATGTTTGCAACATGCATCACCAGAATCAACTTGAAGCTCACTACCTCTCCGTCTGTTAAATCTCAAATGTTAGTAAGCAGCATTGTTAAAGTTCTCTCCGACAGGGGGTGCAATTGCAGATGGTTTTTTTTTTTTTTTTGGAAACTAATTGCAGATGGTTTTGAATGAAGAAAAGCAAAAAATTGTCATCCGAATTCAAACAATGAGAAAAATGGCAAAGCTGAAGGCATAGTTTACAACTACTATTTGTAAAAGCTAAGCTCTAAAGGTCTCACCTTGATTCGTTGGCACAAAACTCTCAGGAAGCTTTAAATCATAGCAAAACAAAACATCCCTTTTGTACCTATACCCATCGATGTCCATATAAGAAACAGCTCCAACTGGTACAGCTCTGCATGAGATCATTTCCAAATCAACATCACCATCAGTGGACGAGAGAGAGAGAGAGAGAGAGAGAGAGAGAGAGAGAGAGAGAGAGAGAGCGAGAAAGAGAACTTACGTACTAGAAATGGATCTGGGTATGCCGGCTTCCTCTTCCCATTCCTTTACAACATTTTCCCCACATGCAATCCCGTGAGGCTGCAATTACCAAAAATGGGTGTGAACTATATATTAGGCTTAATGATTGTCCAAGCTTTATCATTTTTGTGAAGGAACCACTTTTCTTCAGATTACAACCATAAAATCTGGCAAGTTCTCAGGTCAAGTTTAACTTTTCAATCTCGTAGTTTCACCAACTACATTTCACATCAAAGTGCACCTGAGCGGTCTAATTTCAAGAACATGTCGTGTAATGAAGGTTAATCTAGTTGCCAAAAGCTACCTCCCTTTCACAGCCTAAATATTGAAAGAACAGAAACTAAATTCCTCATATCGAGAAGAAAGCTCATTACAAACCAGTCACCCAGCAACGAGAGGATCAAGCATCCCTGGATAAGTGGATATCTGTTGACTTCTCTTCCCTATCCATAGAAACTTCTGGCCATCCTTCTCAACATAGCCATTCATGGGCACCCCATAAGCCTATTTCAAAAGTATACAAAAATAAGTTTAAATAAAACGAAAGTAGCAAGTAAAACAAATGAAACAACAAAAAAAAAACCATCAGCCGGCTTCTATGTAACCATTTAAAATCGACCAGATTACTAAATCCTTCAACGCCAAAATTTTAACCCTTCAAAGGCTTTTATATTCCTCTCCTCCTCTCACCACAAACACGAACTGGTGACCTTCCAAACCTCCTTATCAAAATCTTTTTACAGAATATCCATGAGCCAATCTAACAACAAACCATCCGCGCTGCTAGCACAGCACCAATCAATCCAATGAACAAGGTCCATTCATATGCAGATTAGTATAGCCAAAATGGCTTGCTAGTCATTCATAAAAAATTGATCATAGTTTAGAACCTAGACCGAGGTAAAAAGGCTACGCAAAGAGTGAAAACAAACCTTTATTATGAAATAAGGCGCATGTCACATCCCAATCCACATAGTAAGATATTATCCGCTTTGGGCCACGACTTCATGGAATTGTTCTTGGGTTTCCACCCAAAACGCATCTTACTATAGGGAGGTGGGCATGTACATATAAGGTACATCATCTCCTCTCCCCTGGGCGATGTAGGACCTCACAATCCACCCTCCTTAGGAGCCCGACGCCCTCGTCGGCACACTTCCGGCCGGGGAGTGGCTCTGATACCAATTTCGCATGTGAGAGAGAGGGAGAGCTTGAGGGAGCTAGAGAAGACCCCAATTCATGAATGTAACCATGATTCTACGCAATGTTTTCTTATTCAATGTTTTCTTATTTAGTCTTGTTCTCATGCATTCTAAATGGCTTGCGTCACCTTCAGATGTCGGCCAGCACATGCCTATCCTGGTGTTCGGGGAATATCGGGATCAGGATGTGTCAGCGCAGCTGCACGTTCTAGAGAGAAACATATGGGTGGCCCAAAGGATGATGCCACAGGGTATAGCTGATCATCCAGATGAAAAGGATTCCAAAGCTTAACTCAACAGTAAAAACTTATAGTCGTCGGTGTGCTTTTTCTAATTTACTAAATTATAAGCACATTTCAGTCTTTTCAAGCAAAATCATTACCTCATTTCTTATACCTGGAATCAGTTCTTCTTCCCCTAAGCTTTTGATTACATCTCCCACTGCTCGCATCCTATCCTCTGACGTGCGCAGTGAAGAATGCAGGGTCATTGAGCCGGCGCCGCCGTGAGAATTTGCACTTTCTGGCAGGAAAACATTATTCAGTAACGCATCTGATCATAAATTGGGTATTTGAATTCACAGAATTTAAGCTTACTCATTATGAATGTAACCAACAATTTGATCCTCAATCACAAACGGCATGAACTCCGATTGAGATTCCTGCAAGAAATTTCAATAAAATTTATAATTTTGGGCGGGAGGTTGGAGATACAAACGACCAATCGGGTGAGAAAATGCAATGGGAAACTTACCAGCCTGCGATTGCAGATTTTGATCTTGTCGGAGTAGCATTTGAGATCTGAAGGGCATCCGGTTTGGAGATTCGGACGACCTCGTCCCAAGTGAAGACATCGAAGGCTGCAGAGACCGATACGCTGCGAGAAGTGAGGATTTCGTTAAAAGCTTTTGGGGCGGATCGAAGTGGACGCGAAGTCGTGGGGAAGTCGGGGAAGGCGCGAAAAGCTTTGGCGGGGAAACGTGAGACCAAAGAGTCGACGAGAAGACTGCCGCAACTGATCAGGCCATGAGGGCGGGTACGACTCTTTGATTTTATACAATCTGTCTGGACAAAGAAATTTAATATTACTAAGAAATCTTAAAATGATAAAAATCAAAATGATGAAATTTTATTTTTTAATTGTTGTGAATTTTATTATTTGGTTAACCTAAAAGAACAATGAAATTTGAATACAGAATTTGTTATTTTTAAACTCTCACTCATAGTAATTGGGGTATAACACATATTTACATAAAATTTAAACTTAAGAATTGGATGTCCCAAATTCTAAGTTTTTTTTTCATGTAGACATTCTAAATTTCTATATTTATGAATCCAAATAAGGGAATTAACCCATGTCAATTTATAAATTCTGATTTTTATTCAAATTCCAAGTTTATTTCTGTACTTCAAACATAGTGTTATCTTCGTGATTAAAAAACTTGAGTCTAGATAGAGAAATGTAGAAAGAGACAGAATTGTGAAATTATATTTTCATTACTCAATAATGTCATTACAAGAAAGAATGACAGCCTTTGGCTTTGTACAGTAATACCTTCAACTAACTACAACTAATTACATATTGTACCACAACTGATCTCAACTAACAATTCACTGTTATAATAAAACTAGTGACAACTTTTGATGATGTGGCATTTGCCTCAAAACACCCCCTCAAGCTAAAATTGGAATCAACAAGAGTTCCAATAGGAAGCTTAGACTTCAAGTAACAAAACTTGTTTTTGGAAAGAGACTTAGTGTAAATATCTGCCAATTGATCTTCATTGCAGACAAACTAAACTTTGATGAGATTTGCAAGAACCAACTCTCGGATGTATTGATAAATAATTTCTATGTGTTTAGTTCTTGCGTGAAACATAGGATTTGAGGCCAGGGAAATTACAGAATATCATCACACCACAAAGTAGGAATAGTTTTGGAAGGGAAGCCAATATCATGAAGTATTTTGCAAATCCAAGTGAATTTTGTAGTTGTGTATGGCAAATATCGATACTCTGCTTCTGTGGATAATCGAGCTACATTAGCTTCTTTCTTCGCACTCTAGCTGATTAAGTTTGGACCTAGGAAAACATTGCATCCACTTGTGGATCTTCGGTTAAATGTACACCATGCCCAATCTGCATCCGAGTATGCAGTGAGATGAATGCTACCTTTTTTTAAAAAAAAACCAGATGCCTTGAGAAATAGAACCTTTCAAAAAATGAAGAACCCTTTTGGCAGCTTGCATCTATTATTCTTTGGAAGCAGGCATAAATTGACAGATTTGGTTCATTGCAAAAGAAAGACCAGGCCTTGTCCATGTCAAATATTGTAGGCCACCAACAATGAACTTGTATTCAGTAGGATTAGATAGAAGATGACCACTGTGATCAAGCTTGGTGGAACTGAGAGGAGTGCAACATGGCTTAGAACCCATCCTTATTAGTCTTCTTAAGAAGATCAAGTATATACTTTGTTTGATGAAGAAAGATACCCTCAGATGTTCTTTGAACTTCCAACCCCAAGAAATAGTGCAGAGGCCCCATATCCTTGATTGGAAAAATGACACTCAGCTTTTGAGTGAATAACTGACAATAAGAAACATTAGGGCCTGTAACAAGTATGTCATCTACATACACTAACACAATTACCAAGGCTGGTCATTTGAAAACAAATAAAGATGCATCTGAGGAAGATTGAACAAACCCAAAATTGTGAAGAACTTGGAATAGCTTGTCAAACCAAGCTCTTGGTGCCTGTTTTACACCATAGAGTGACATTCTCATATTACAAACATGATGTGGCATTGAAGTATCAATAAATCCTGCAGGTTGCTTCATATAAACATCTTCTTTCAAATCACCATGAAGAAAGGCATTGCTTATATCTAACTGGCTTAAAAATCAATTAAATTGGACTGCAAGATATCAAAGAACTCTTATAGTTACTGGCTTGGCTACAAGACTAAATGTATCTTGATAGTTAATGTCTGCCTATTGATGAAATCCATTTGCCACAAGTTTGTCTTTGTACCTATCTACAATGCCATCAAGTTTCTTTTTAATGCGAAATACCTACTTACATCCAATAACATTTTAAGAATTAGAAGCATAGACTAATGACCGTGTACCAGTAGATTGTAATGCATTAAATTTTTCTTGCATTGCAGATCTCCAATAAGCATGTTTGGATGCCTACAAGTATGTATTAGGAACATACTCAAGATCCGTGGGAAGATGATGTTTGGTTGCTAAATATGTTTTGGGCTTGTATATTCCAGCTTTTGATCTTGTTACCATAGGATGAGTGTTGACAAAAGTAATAATTTGAGTAGGAGTATGAGAACTAGCAAAAGAGTCTCTTGCAACAATATTGTGAACTAAACCAAATGCAGGAGGCATATGTGAACCAATGGCAGAACTAGTATGTGATGGAGATGTAGAATCAAGTACAAGACTAACATGAATAGCACTTGAAGATTCTGGAGTATTGGAATGCCTTGAATTGTCATTGGACCTAGACGACGAAAACTACAGATCAAATAATGGTGGACTGATAGGAGAATTTTGAGAAGATATTTGTGTACATGTATGAAATGGATATGTATCTTCATCAAAGATTACGTGTCTAGATATATAAATCCTGCTAGTGTTTAGGTTGAGATATCTATAACCTTTGTGTTGTAGACTATAGCCAAACAACCAGTAGGGTTCTTACAATTTCAACAAGATGTTTGTGCTCTTTCTCAACACATTCATTTTGTTCAAGAGTATATGAACAACTCAACTGATGAAGAATACCATGAGTACTGAGAAATGATTTAAAAGCATTGGAAGTGAATTCATTCCTTGAATCTGAACGCAAAGTCTTGATTTCATTTCCAAGAAAATTTTCTACATAAGACTTGAAACAACAAAGGTAGTAAACGCTTCAGACTTAGCCTTTAAAGGGAAAAACCAGCTATACTTGTTGTAACCATCAACAATTAACAGATAATACTTGAAGCCACTAGGTGAAATAATAGAGGCAACACCCCACAAATCACAGTGAAGCAACTCTAAACCGTGAGTTAATATAGAATTGGTAATACTAAAGGGAAGTTTGTCATTCTTAGCAAGAGCACAATCAGAACAAAAGAAATCAATAATAGACTTTCCTTGTAATGCTACATTATTGATAGACAATATCCCTCTAAAGATTGATGAAGAGGGATGTCTCAATCTTTTGTGCCAAACTTTCACATAAGCTTTGACATTTATTAAAGCTACATGAAATGTAGGTTGTCGACTGGATGCTTGAATGTGATAGAAGCAAATAAGATCCTTGACAGTGGATCTATCATGATCAAGAGTTAATGCATAATTATTTTCTTTTAGAAATTGATAAGCAGACAACAAGTTGTGTTTCATATGAGGAACATGTAAGACATTGCTTAGTTTAAAGGAACCATGAGGAGTATTCAAAGATGAATTACCAACATGAGAAATGGACAAACCTTTACCATCACCAATGTATACTTTGTCTTTACCATAATAGAGAGATGGTGCTGAAATATTTGCAATGTCATTAGTGATGTGAGATGTGGCACCATAACCAATTAGCCAAGATGGATTAGGTTTGGAGGAGTAGTGAGCACAAAATGCAGCCTATTTTGTATGTGGTACTCTTCCAAATATCTCAGGCTTCATTTGATTAAACCAATCGATTGCTTCATGAATAGTGGAACCACAAATTTGACAAAGAACTTTGGAACTAGTGTGAGCATATGGATTCTAGTAATTGGAGCGAGAACCTTGATAATTTCCACGATTGTAGTTCCCTCGATTATTGCCTTGATAGTTGCCACGATTATAGTTCTCGTGATTATTCCTTCTATTGGTGTTATAATTTTGCAATGGCTGATTTTGAACAATAAAATCATGTGGAAAAGTAGGAAGAAGCGGTGCCTGAGATTACACAGAGAAAGCCCAAAAAGGTTTAGTGGCAGTGGACGACATTGTTTTCTTTCTACGAGCCATATAAATCTCCTTTGTAAACAACAAACCATGAAGTTCTTCAAGAGAGGTAGATGAAAGGTGAAGCATAATTGAGTTAATGAAAGACTCGAATTCATCGGGCAATCCATGAAGAGTCACTGCAATTAGATCACGATCAGAAACAGCAGATCCAGCAGTTGTGAGAGAGTAAAAAATTTCTTTGATTTGTTGGAGATACTGTGAGATCAATTGAGATCTTTTTTGAACCGTTTGAAGACGATATCGTAGTTGATGAATGTGAGCATCCAATACACCACCAAATCCTTACTCAAGTTTTATCAAAATATCATGCAATGAAAAAACACCAACAGTAAAGGGAATGATATCCTCAGACATTGTAGAATTTGTTGAAGTTTATGGATGGAGTGTTTAATTTCTGGGTTTAGTTTTGAAGTATGAAGAACAGGGAAGAAAACTTGAAACTGTCTGGAAAAGAAAGAGTAAGCTTTCTGCTTGTTTTTCTTCTCTTTATGGAATGCGGCTGCTCTGTTTCTTTCCAGAGCAGAAAACCAACATTCCTTTTTTACATTCTTTTAAACACTAAATCCAATCTTAGCCGTACATAGTAGGTCATCAATATGATGATGACACATGGCTATTACAAGGACATATGAGACCTTAGAAAGGAAATGGATCCAGAACCTAAACTTGTCATATAAGACAATACAAAAACAATTAAGGAAATCTGAAAACAACTTAACTATCAACATTCCCTCTTAAGTTGTTAACTGATTTCACACTAAGTAGATCTCTGAGAAAACAAAAACGAGCTTTAGGAAGAGCCTTAGTGAAAATATCAGCAAGCTGGTCTTCACTCTTGCAGTACATGATGTCAATCACATTTTGCTGCAGAGCTTCTCTGATAAAATGGTACCTTCTATTTATGTGTTTCGATTTTTGATGGAAGACTGGATTTTTAGTCATGGCTATAGCTGATGTGTTGTCACACATAAGTGGAGTAGCTTCTGCCTGCATTTCTCCAAAATCTTCTAACACAAATCTTAGCCAAATGGCTTGAGTTGTTGCTTCAGCTGCACTGACGTATTCGGCTTCTGCAGTTGAGAGAGCAACACTGTGTTGCTTCACAGAGGCCCAAGAAAACACACCACTTCCAAATGTGAATGCATATCCGGAAGTGCTCTTCATGTCATCCTCAGACCCACTCCAATCACTATCACAATATCCTATTAGTACAGCTTTCTTTCCTTTCTCAAACTCAATTCCAAAATCAATGGTCCCTTGTATATATCTTAGGACCCTTTTGGCAGTTCCAAGATGTTTCTTGGAGGGAGAGTGCATAAATCTTGCCAACAGTGATGCAGCAAACATAATGTCAGGCCTAGTGGCAGTTAGATATAGCAAGCTGCCCACAATCTGCCTGTAAACTCCTTCATCAGTGGATTCACTTCCATCATTCCTGCAAAGTTTTTCATTTGTAGCCAGTGGTGTGCTCACTGGTTTACAGTTCTGCAAACCAAACTTGTCTAGCAGAGTTAGAGCATATTTCTTTTGCCCAATGAAGATCCCTTTTTCACTTTGCAGAATCCCCATGCCAAGAAAATGGTGCAGTAGTCCCAAGTCTGTCATTTCATACCTGTTCATCATGTCAAACTTGAATTCTGACATCAATTCTTCACTGCTGCCTGTGTAAACTATATCATCCACATAGATTGAGATGATTATAGTTTCAGTACCATTTCTTACCTTAACATAAAGTGTAGGTTCACTGGGGCTCCTCTCAAATCCACATAAGATGAGATATGCATCAATTTCTTCGTACCAGGCCCTTGGTGCTTGTTTTAGGCCATATAATGCCTTCCTTAACTTATAAACCTTTTCTTCTGCATTCTGAATTACAAACCCTTCAGGTTGGTCTACATAGACCTCTTCATGTAGAGTTCCATTTAAGAAGGCAGATTTGACATCAAGTTGGAACAATCTCCAACCTTTCTGGGCTGCAAGAGCTATTAGTGTCCTAATAGTATCCATCCTTGCTACTGGAGCGAATGTCTCATTGAAATCCACTCCGGGCTTTTGAGAATATCCCTTAGCAACAAGTCTTGCCTTGTGTTTTTGTATAGAACCATCAAGATTGAGTTTGATCTTATATACCCATTTAACTCCAATGACCGGCTTGGATGATGATCTGTCCACCAATTCCCAAGTTTCATTCTTTTCTATCATGGAGATCTCATTATCCATAGCTGCCTGCCATGCTTTATCTTTTGCAGCTTCTTGATAATTTTCTGGTTCTATGATACACATGTTGCACCTTGCATAGATATCAGTTAAGCTTCTTAGCCTAACCGGTGTAGAGGTAGGAGTTGCTGAATTCTGGACCCTTACGCTTGAATCTTGTGTTCCAGTAGTGTCCTCACTTTGTATTTGATCTGAAGCAGGTGCTGATTCCACTTGCTCAGTGATTCTATCATTGATCTCAACATTCAGTGGAACTGAAATAGACATTTCCCTTTGTGTTTCCCAATTCCAAGCTAAGTTCTCATCAAAAATGACACTCCTTGACAATATTACTTTCTTGGAATGCAGGTCATACACTCTATACCCCTTCTCACATTTTCCATACCCAATGAAGATTCCCTTTGTTGCAGATTCCTCCAATTTGTGCCTTAGTTGACTAGGCACGTGATAGTAGCATATAGAGCCAAAGACCCTCAAGTGCTTGACTCCTGGCTTCCTGCCACTAAAGGCTTCAAAAGGTGTTACTTCATGAAGTGATCTGGTAGGACATCGATTAAGAATGTAGACTGCAGTTGTTACTGCTTCACCCCAGAAATTATATGGTAAATGCTTCTCATGTATCATAGCCTTTGCCATCTCAACAATTGTCCTATTCTTCCTCTCAGCCACTCCATTTTGCTGAGGGGAATAGGCAATTGTGAGTTGTCTTTCCAAACCAACATCTTCACAAAATTTCAAAAAATCAGTGGAGGTGTATTCTCCCCCTCTATCACTCCTCAATTTCTTGATTTTGAATCCACTTTGTAGTTCTACCATGGCCTTAAACTTCTTGAAGATATTGAAAACTTCAGATTTCAGATTCATCAGGTATACCCAGCACATCCTGGTGTAATCATCAATAAAGGTTAGGAAGTATTTGTTACCTCCTATGGTAGAGACTTGCATTGGTCCACATACATCAGTATGGATCAATTCTAGAGGTACAGTGGCTCTCCATGCTTTCTCCTTGTCAAATACCTCTCTGTGAGCTTTACCCATAGCACACCCTTCACAAACTTTGGATGTATCTTTTATCTCAGGTAGCCCATAAACCATTTCCTTTTGTTGTAGAGATTTTAGACTTTGGAAATTCAGATGCCCAAATCTCCTATGCCAGTTCCAAGTGGTCTCTTCAACAGTTGCTCTTCTAGCTACTTCATTTCCATATTCAAGTGTCATAGGGAAACACCTATTGCTGGTCATTCGCACCCTTGCCAAGAGGTTCTCAAAGGTTTTGTCATCAAAGATATCCACTAGATAATCCCCAAATACCAAGAAGTACCCATGTTCAACCATTTGGCCTACACTCAAGAGGTTTTCATCTAGTCCTGGCACTAGCATGACCTCCTTTATGAATCTTTTTCCGTGTTTGGTGTCAATAACCAATGTTCCCTTTCCAACAGCTTGAACTAAGTCACCAGTACCCATCTTAACTTTGGCTGTCACATTCCTGTTCACTTCAATCAAGAGGGATTCATGGCCAGTCATATGATTGCTACATGCACTATCCACATACCATACACTAGAATTTTTCACCACAGAGGCTGAGTGACAAGCATAAAACATAGTTCCCTCTTCCTCTACTTCATTTGCATAATTTGCTGCAGGTACAATTTTGCTTCTGCAGTCCTTTGCCAAGTGACCAAATCTGTCACATTTATGGCACTTGGGTTTTCCCTTAAACCAGCAGGTTCCATAATGTAGTTTGTTGCAGTGAACACAGGAAATCTTTGTTCCTTCACCTTGATTCTCCTTCTTTGGGACATTTGCAGATTTTACATCCATTTTCTTGCCTTTGTTCTTCCAATTGTTCTTGAATTTTGAGCTACCCCCATATGAGGAACTTGGTCCTTCTCTGGGATTGATACTCAAGGATGAAAAAGCCTTCTCTGAACCATAGTCAGCATGCCTTTGTAGTCTTTGCTCATGTGACTTCAAGGAACCCACAACTTCTTGCACACTAATTGTATCTGTGTCTTTGGTTTCCTCTATAAGTTCTGCAATCGAATCATAGCTCCTAGGTAGACTAATCAAAAGCTTTTGTACAATTCTTTGATCAAAAATTTCTTCCCCATATGACCTCATTTGATTCACAAGCTCAAACAGTTTAGATACATACCCAGATAAAGAATCATCATCCTTCATTCTAAGATGTTCAAATTCCCTCCTAAGCCCTTGCAATTTCACAGATCTTACTTTCTTATCACCAACAAATTCTGATTTTAGAATATCCCAAGCAGCTTTGGAGGTTACCTGTTGAGCTATGCGAGGAAAGATATCATCTGAGACTGCATTTTGAATCAGTCCTAGTGCTTTTGCATCTTTGGTGACGTTGTCCTTCAGTGCTAGTTTTTCAGCTGCTGTAAGCTCTTTCTCATCCTCCTCATCTTTCTCAGGTTCTTCATACCCTTCTTCAACTAGTCTCCAGAGATCCTGCGAGATGAAGATCGTACGCAGCTTGATCATCCAGAAATCATAGTTACTTCCATTGAAAATGGGAGCTCGTAGCTCACCACCTCCGGCTCCGGCCATCTGAGACTAAACCGTCAGAGATTGGGGTATTTCGTTGATTTCCCCTTTTTGTGCTTCGCGATTTCACAACGCCCAGATTCAAATTCAAACCTGTGCTCTTGATACCATGTTGAAGTTTATGGATGGAGTGTTTAATTTCTGGGTTTAGTTTTGAAGTATGAAGAACAGGGAAGAAAACTTGAAACTGTCTGGAAAAGAAAGAGTAAGCTTTCTGCTTACTTTTCTTCTCTTTATGGAATGCGGCTGCTCTGTTTCTTTCCAGAGCAGAAAACCAACATTCCTTTTTTACATTCTTTTAAACACTAAATCCAATCTTAGCCGTACATAGTAGGTCATCAATATGATGATGACACATGGCTATTACAAGGACATATGAGACCTTAGAAAGGAAATGGATCCAGAACCTAAACTTGTCATATAAGACAATACAAAAACAATTAAGGAAATCTGAAAACAACTTAACTATCAACAGAATTCACCTAAATCAGTAGGTTTTGATATTTCTCATACCACCATTCGAATGCAAGGTTGACCAAGCAAGAGTGGCAACAGACATGGCTCAATGCCATCAATGATGCCGACGAGCTTATAGCGACGAAGAATTGGTTTAAACAAAGCATGACATAGAAGATAGTTCGATCGTTTCAATTTGATTGGAACCATGCTACCTATATTCAGAATCGTCAGAGAGGTATAAGAATTTGTTGTCAAAGAAATTCCATAAATTCTAGAAAAATTAGGGTTTGGCAATGTCGGTTTGATCAGAGAAGACAACTCTAAGGGCGACACCATAACTTATAAAGATCAAATTCAATAAAAGAAACGGAGATTGAGGGTGCAAACTCAAAAAAATTGAGAGAAAATCAATGAACATTCATCAATTGAACAGCAGAAGAGGATCGATCACTGTGAGGCAAAGAGGCGTAATACCATATAGAAACTGTTATCTTCGTGAGAAAGGAACCTGACTTTAGAAAGAGAGAAAAATGTAAAGAAAGACATAATGTGAAATTATGTCTTCATTACTGAATAATGTTATTACAAGAAACAGTATATATAACCTTCAGCTTTGTACAATAATACCCTCAACTAACTACAACTAATTACATATTGTACCACAACTGATCTTAACTAGCAATTCACTATTATAACAAACTAGTGATAGCTTTTTATGATATGGCATTTGCCTCAATATATTTTACATATTATCAACGAACTTAAGGACCTTATCCAACGAAAAACGACACAAACTAAAATGAAATCTCTCTTTCAAAAGTAAGGTAAAACCACTCTTTACATCTAATTACGGCATTTTGGTCAGTCAATCTTGGCTAGAGTGAACGCGCTGCATAAGATACTTGACGTCTTGGATTAGTGAATATTCGGAAGAAACGTCATGTGGTCGGACTTGTTCAACCGTATAACAAAAAGTTGTCAAGTTATAAAAATAGTTCACAAATCATAAACATATTGGCTAGAGTAGATATACTACATCATACATTTCAAATCTAGAATTAGTGAATACATAGTAGCAACAACTAGATTTGTGTCGCTAGGTGATTCGAACACAAGACCTTGAACAAAAGGTAAATGATTTTAACCACTTCTACAAGCACATTCTTGTTTACAAAACTTCTTGAGACTAAAGTTGACACGACTCGATCCTAGTATCCTTCGAACACCAAGATAGGCACGTCCTGGCAGACACCCGGGGGGTGACGAAAGCCATTTTAACATGCTTATGCTAAGAATCTTTAAAACATGCATGCAATTTATGCCAAAAAGAATGAACGTAAATAAAATATGTAACTTTAAATATTAAAAAATATATGAAAATGCATGAACATGTTTAGAGCATACCGCTAATCAAAAATACAAGTGAAAGGAATAACATGGAAAGTGCAATTACAAAGACAGAGGTCCTACGTAGAGGAAGGATTCAAAGTTACCAATACAAGAATGCCTCAACACCGAGATCGTACGCCTCATTCCTAAGTCCTGAAGGGGGCACAAAATAAAAGGTGAGTGGAACAAATTTAATATAAATAATTGTTAAAACCAACTTTTCTTCAAATGTACTAACCCCTTGTTTTGGAAAACTCATATAGCATAAGATGTAGTAGGTTTTCCAAAAACCCTAGCATGCCATAAAACCTTCGTAAAAACATACATCATAGTGTACATATTAGTGGTATCATAGTTGCCCAAAGGCAAATCTATCACCTGAAGGTGAAGCTGTATGACACTGGGTTACGCATTAAAGAAATATGGTCCATCACCCGAAGGTGAAGCTGTATGACTTTGGGTTACGCCAGAGAAGAAATGAAATATGTACGACACTAGGTTACGCTAGGGAAGAAATATGGTCTAGCACCCGAAGATGAAGTTGTACGACTCTGAGTTGTGCTAGAGAAGAAATAAAACATATCACACCAGCATTAGCCTTGACTAGTGTAGCTGGGAGTATAATCATAAGGTGTCGCAATACATGTAAAAGGGTCACATGGCCATAGACAAGTACGTACTTGTGTTGTGTGTATGTGTTGTATGATTACCCATGAAGTAAGCATAGAAAACATAAATAAATCTTTCGTATCATATCATCCGAGCTCAATAGCTCAAACATTATATTATAAATCCATATAAGTGTTCTAACTCCAAAAATCATCATAAACCATATTGATAAGTATTTCAAAGAACATAAATTCAATACTTCATAAGCATTTCATAAAATGTAAAATCATAAAATCATGTTTTTCATGTATACATTTCTAGTATTAAAATCATGCATTTAGGAATGTGTTCACTCAAGATACTCCATCACCGAAGAGCCGTTCAAGTTAGGGAGAAAACAGAGCACGGATTAGGTTGCCACTAACAAACTCACCTAATCACATAAAAAGACCAATTAGTACTACTAAAACGATTGAATTTGAGAAAATAGAGCACAGATTTGAAATCAGGTCGTTGAAATGGCCTAAAAGATGTCCCAGGCAAATTTTGTAAAAAGTCAATGGTCAACCAAAACATCAACCCAGCCGGTCAACTACGTTAAAACTTTGGAATTTCACTAAATGGATGCCAAAAACAGACTTGGGGCATTAAAATTAGCCTATGAGGGTTTCGGAAAAATTTCGTAAAAGCATTAAGAAATATTCCATAGAATATTCTAAAGAATATCCAGGAATATTCTGAATCCATTTAGAAATGGGTCGGCTCAACGGTTTGGAGTCGGATCCAATTTTGGGTTATCGGGTCGAGTCGACTCGGTTCACCGGAAAACCCATAAAATTGGGTAAACTCGCCGGATTTTCTGGGGAATATTTAAACGTCCATAACTTGCTCAATTCTTAACTAAATTCGACCTATAAGAGCATCTCCAAAGAAAATGTCAAAATGTCCAAATCAACAATAACGGTAAGAAAAGACAGTATCAATGTTTTCAAACTGAAAAGCCCAATCTGATTGGCATGACATAGAATAGCAGTTCTTCTCCTTGCTGTCAAATTTGACAACAACTTCAAATATTTTTTAATTAACTATTACATGTTTTTTTTTATATTAAATTTGCATCTCTCCTCTCCCATTTGAACTTGACTTCTTCCATTTTCTTAGAACCAAACCCATAAGCCTTCTCTCACTCGAACCTCACGATCTCGGCCTCGGCAGTTGTCTCTCCATCGATCATTGGAAATTCAATAATTCATTAACTTGAGTTCGCAATTTATGAAATCTAGAGAGAGGGAGAGTTAGAAAAAGAAGAGTGAGGAAGTAATCAGAACCGACAACTGTGATTCAATTGGGAGGTGGAGTTCCGATGGAAGTGATTGCAATTGATGGAAGCCCAGATTATGAAGTGAATTTAACGTTAGAGATTTGATTGTACAGGATTCTCACCCTTTCTTACATTTAAGTCAAATAAACAACCATTTACACTCCTCTATCCTTTTCCCTCACGCACATCACCTCTAAACTCAATCCATCGTGCTTGTTCATTGTCCATACGCTCTGCATAGCAGCAGCGCTCCTGGACCATTATATTTAGGGAATTTTCATGAAAGGTGCTTTAGCTAAGTTTATTTTAATAAATAATCATGCTATAACTTTATTTAATGAAAAAGACTTAAATTTTAATGAAAAACTCTTAAATTTTAATAAAAATGACAAAAAAAACTTAAATTTTAATATTAAAAAAAAAACTGATGCGCAGACCCATGCATTCTCACACAAACTGTTTATGAAACTTTCTACACTATTTATGAAACTTAACGGTATTATACTGTTTATGAAATTTAACAATGCTACACTATTTATGAAACTTAATAGTACTACACTGTTTATGTGAGACTAGGAAATTTTAGAAGTGTTATGAATTTTGGAGTGTTTCAAATTTTTTATTTATAGTTCATTTTAATGAGGATTATTTTACTTGAGTTTAAAGATTATTTTGAGGTAAAAAGATAAAAGTGGACGAGATTACGAGCTCGTGGCATCTTTTGGATTAATTTTCGAAGCTCGATCGAGCCGACAATGAAATTTTAAATATGACGAATTGGAGTATGCCACATGGTAACAAAGAATGGCTGGTTATTACACGTGGCAGCACCCACCAGTTCCAGCAAAAGGGACACTGGTCAACATCTAATTTCACCATGTTATTGCATGGTAAGTTGGGATTGGATCCAAAGAAAAAGCATAGAAAAATGGAAGAAAGATCAAATTTTCCTTCTTGAGTTGGGATTGGCAGTCACGTGCATAAATGTGGCGATCACATCAGTTTTTAACAGACTAATGAATGAAAAATGTAACGGATGTATTACATTGAAATAAAATAGTATATGAGGTATGAAAGTGAAATTTTTTGAAGATGTTGTATAAGATTACAATAGATCTAAAACTTGAGGTGATAAAGTGTAATTTACCCTTTTTTTTTTTAAAAAAAAAAAAAAAAGTCTCATAATATGTAAGATATGTAGATCTATGATCCAATAAATTTTGGAAATTTAAATTTCATAATTTTTTAGATTTGATCTTGGATTTAAATCCTTTAAATCCGTGAGATATGAGTTACATTAATTATTTGATTTAATCCCTTAAATGTTGTTAATTAGAGCCATTTTCAAATTAAAAAACAACAAGACAATGAGGTGTTTTAAATGTTGGACTCAATCAACAATTTTTAATTTAAAAAATTGACATGGAAATATAATAAATACTAAAATGTTGAGGTGTACAAAGTCAAAAGACTTTGATAAAAAATTTAAAAACTATAAAGTTTCAATCTAACAATTGAGATGACCAAGGACCGCAACCAAAATAACTCATGTTTTATCTTTGTTTTTTGTTCATCCCATATGAATAGATATAATCCGGTGATGAAAATTTTAAAATATAATAGAAATGATGAAAAGAAAATAGTGTAATAAAATAACAGTTTAAGAGCAAAACTTAAAAAATGTCAAAGTGTCACGTAAGCTGTTAAATTCAAATTTTATGTTTAAAATTTGACATCTCATTTGAAGATTGTCTAGTATATCGAAACAAAGTTAAAGAAGATTAGAACAAGATTATACATGTTTGGAAGCCAAATGGTGGCTGCATGTGGCCGAAAAACGCCTGTAAAGTGAGATCTTTTCGCCGGAAAACTGGGGAAGGTTTTCCCGAGGTATTCTGCGTCCAAAGGTTACCAAAACTACTCAAAATCACACCAGACGTACTCCAAAACACAATCTACCAATTTCCCCTTGGGTATGGCTCGTGGGGTTCAGAGAGAGGATGAGAGATGGTGGTGGGAGTGTTGCTGCTGTTGTTGTGTGTATGTTGTTGAATTATATACATTAACATGTGCGTGTTGAGCTCGGAGAGAGAGAGTTAAGGGGGAGAGAGTCACGGGGGGAAGCGAGTGAAGAGTGGGGAGGGGGAATCTGGGGAACAAGGGGACAAACGAGGGCCTTAGTGGCTCACAAATGAAAGTCACAAGACGAAACGGAAAAATATCTCTCGAAATGTAAAATTATCGAATTACTTCCGACGTTCCAAAATTTGTAAACTTCATTCTAACTCTAAATTCAATTTTGTTTGCACCCACGTGTTCATAGCGACGAGTATTACACGAATACGCTAAAAGAATAGGTTAAACGTCTCACGATACAATGGTCAACAAAAATCAACATTCCCGCCTCTAGAACATTTTGGTTAATTTACACTTTTAGTATCAAAATACCATAAAATTTAGGATGGGTCCTAACAAAAGCCCGTTCTGGAGAATGTATAGCAACCCATTTTGGTTGATCTTATTCTGTATATTTATGAATGGTCTCAAGTTTGGGTTTAATTGGATATTCAGAAATGAGAAGCATAATTCGTATTCGAACAAGTCTATGCAAATAACCACAATCACAACGTTAGTTCATAACTGGCCACATACAACACAGTACAAAAGCACTAACAGCGTCCAAAGTGAAAGTGCTTTCTTCTCATGTAGTTTCATTCAACTGCCAGTCCATCACACACTCAACTCATCAACATTGGGGCTCAATGGCTCGAATAAACAAAAGCCGAAGCTAAGGATTTGTTCTGATATACGGAAAATAAGATGATTATTTAACCAAAATGGTCTTAGAGAGATTGTAACCGCTTATCTTGCAAAAGGAAACTGAACAATTCGGATAATTAAATTAAACTAACATCTATACTTTTGAGCATAATCCTTATTTTCAAGCTGCATTCTACTGCCTTTATATAGCAAGGAAGCTTGAGCATAATTAACAAACCTGATCCTTGTCCACCAAAACTGCCCGCACACCTTCAGCAAAATCACTCTGCAAAGACGATCTTATTGCAATGCGATGTTCAATTTTCATCACCAGTTAACTGGTATTGACCAAGTACAGCACATGTTAGTTTCAGATTTGTGAGCTACTAGAACACAACACCTATCAAAAGGATGTGACCGCCACATGGTGAAAGAAACGAAAAGGTAGAAACTGCAGACTCACTGCGGATAATTGATTCTCATTTTTCCCAAGCGCAGATGCAACTTGGAGAAATAATTTTGTGCCAAGTAAAGTGAAAACGGAGCAGCCTTTCCAAGACCTTGAAGAGTTTCATTAGCCCACTCAATAAAAACAAGGAATCGGCTAGAACAATACTCGACAGCGACATACAAACTTTCAATTGATGAGTACGAGAGATTTCATTTCATTATCAATAAACAAATGGCATTGACAAAGTTACCAGTAGCATCTGAACTCTGCTGCTGCTTTTTAAGTTCATCAATTGTCTCGACAACTGACTTACTTGCACCAAATGCTGAAGTTATTTGAGGTAGCAGCCACTTACGTTGGGGTTCAGAACAGAATCTGGGTTGCTGCTGAATTTCGCCAAATTTGTTTCAATGTCCTGATGTGGATCTGAGAACAGCATCAACAATGGCGTTGCTTTTATCTCAACAATGGTATTTGACAATGGGATGGTGCCAACTAAATTAAACCCCACCAGTGCATCAGATATATGAAGGAAAAGAAATGAAAAACGAAGGCAGAAAGAAGAGAAACATACAAGTTGGTTGACAAAGGGCCTCCTTTAGAGAACCTAAGGTTTGAGATGGGACAAAATGTGTCCCAACACCTACATATAGTGCATCCGATGCTGTTGAAATCCTTTTACCAGTCAGTCCAAGATAAGCACCTAGAAAGACATAACACTGTTAAAACAAACTACAGAACTAAGAATTGATGCATGAAGCTAACAGAGAAATTGTATAGGCCCATCTCTTTATATACTTATAATCTAAACGGTTTCTCCTTAGAAATGAAATACTAGAGTAAAAATATCTAGATTTATATACCTTCTGATTGTGGTGCCTACTATAGTATGTCAACGTTGGAAAAACAGCATGCTCCGGTCAAAGGAAAGAAATTGCGTCTGAGGATAGAAAAAGCATACCTACAGATCCTCCCCCTGGACTCTTTGCCGCTATATGGGAAAACCCAACAGCTGGAAACAAACCAATTCCATTCTCTGGCATAGCAAGAGCAGTTCCCCGAAATGTATCCTTACAAGGTTAGACACACAAAATTCAAAAATCCGCAATGTAATTGCATGCATATTTACATGTCCTTAGCATAGGCATGTTAGGATGGCTTTCGTCATCCTCGGGTGTCGACCAACACATGTCCATCCTGGTGTCTGAATGACACCGGGATCGGGGGCGTGTCATTGCAACTGTCTTCAGTCTTTGCAGGCACCTCAAGAAATTCTGGACAAGAATGAATGAAGCAAAGAAGAAGCATGCAATTCGGTTTACAAAAGGGAAGGGAAAAAAAAAAAGACGGAGAAGAAGAAGAAAAAACACGAGGCAAATTTTAAGCCGATTATTTCACTTTCATTAAAGAGCGACACAGAGAAGAACAAACAGCTGCATTTGGATATAGCTGCTTTAGTTGCCTAGTTTTTAACATTAGCTTTTGATAATTTTGGGGAAGAGTGAAAAAAAACACACTTAGGCAGTACCAAAGAAGAAAAATGTACAATTAAGAACAATCGCCGCTCCTCAAACTTTGTAGCAGATCCAGGTATCCGAAGGATTCGGGCCTAATGTACCTGCACTGATAAAAAAACAGTGATCAGATTCGTACGAGGGCATCACATGGTAGTTAAAATACCCGGCCGTGCATGAATGGTTTGAGATACCACCATAGTGGCATCCACCAGGTGTGAGTTTCTCGCGTAACGGATCACTTATTGTAAGAATGTCAGCAGTGAAAGTGAAATACCCGTGTCGAAAAAGGAAGTCAATGATCACAAGAGAGCAATTTGGCTTGAAAAATTGCGTCCTCCGTATGATGTTTGCAACATGCGTCACTGGAATCAACTTGAAGCTCTCCACCTCTCCATCTGTCAAATCTCAAATGTTTAGTAAGCAGCATTGTTCAAGTTGTCTCAGTCAGTGGGGAAATAGCGGATGGTTTTGAATGAAGGCAGGTGAAAATTCATCATCCAAAATCAAACGATGAGAAAAAGGGCAAACCTCAAGGCATAGTTTACAACTACTATTTGTAAAGGCTAAGCTCTAAAGGTCGCACCTTGATTCTTTGGCATGAAACTCTCGGGAAGCTTTAAATCATAGCAAAACAAAACATCCCTTTTGTATCTATACCCATCAATGTCCATATAAGAAACAGCTCCAACTGGTACAGCTCTGCATGCATGAGATCATGTTCAAATCAACATCACCATCAGTGTACGAGATAGAGAGCGAGCGAGAGAGAGAACTTACACGCTAGAAATGGGTCTGGGTATTCCGGCTTCCTCTTCACATTCCTTCACAACATTTTCCCCGCATGCAACCCCGTGAGGCTGCAATTATCAAAAATGGGTGCAAACTAGATATTAGGTTTAGTGATGAAAGGATTATGCAAGCTTTATCATTTTTGTAAAGGAACCACTTTGCTTCAGATTACAACCATAAAATCCGGCAAGTTCTCAGGTCAAGTTTAACATTTCAATCTTGTAGTTTCACCAACAACATTTCACATCAAGGTGCACCAGAGCGGTCTAATTTCAAGAACATGTCATGTAATGAAAGTTATTCTAGTTGCCAAAAGCAACCTCCTTTTCACAGCCTAAATAGTGAAAGAACAGAAACTAAATTCCTCATATCAAGATGAAATCTCGTTACAAACCAGTCCCCCAGCAACGAGCTGATCAAGCATCCCTGGATAAGTGGATTTCTGTTGGCTCCTCTTCCCTATCCATAGAAACTTCTGGCCATCCTTTTCAACATAGCCATTCATTTGCACTCCATAAGCCTATTCCAAAAGTATAGATAAATAAGTTCAAAATAAAATGAAAATAGCACATAAACCAAATGAAACAACAATAAAACAGTCAGCTGGCTTCTATGTGACCATTTAAAATCGACCAGATTACTTAATCCTTCAACACCAACACCAAAACTTTAACCCTTCAAAAGCTTTTATATTCCTCTCCTTGAACCACAAATACGATACCACACAACTGGTCACCTTCCAAACCTCATCAAAATCTTTTTACAGAATATCCATGCCAATCTATTAACAAACCATAGGCGCAGCTAGGTGCATAGCACCAATAAATCCAATGAACAAGTTCCATTCATATACAGATCAATATGGCCAAAATGGCCTGCTAGCCATTCATAAAAAATAGATCATAATTTAGAACCTAGACCAAGGTAAAAAGGCTACGCAAAGAGCAAAAACAAACCTTTATTCCGAAATAAGGCGCAGCAGCACGTTCTAGAGAGAAACATATGGGTGCCCCAAAGGATGATGCCACCGGGTATAGCTGATCATCCAGATAAAAACGATTCCAAAGTTAAACTCAACTGTAAAAACGTATAGTCGTTGGTGTGTTTTTTCTAATTTACTAAAATTATAAGCACATTTCAGTCAGTACAACCAAAATCATTACCTCATTTCTTATTCCTGGAATCAGTTCTTCTTCCCCTAAGCTTTTGATTACATCTCCCACCGCTCGCGTCCTATCCTCCGCCGTGCGCAGTGAAGAATGCAAGGTCATTGAGCCGCCGCCATCATCAGAATTTGAATTTTCTGGAGGGAAAACAAACACGTCCTTGAAACTATGTAACTTCTCAGCAAAACTGCATAATTTCGGAAAATTATTCAGTAACGCATCTGATCGAATTGGGTATTTGAATTCACAGAATTTAAGCTTACCCATTGTGAATGTAACCAACAATTTGATCCTCAATCACAAACGGTATGAACTCCGATTGAGATTCCTGCAAGATATTTCAATAAAATTTATATCTTTTTTATTCGGGGGGAGGTTGGAGATGAAAACGACCAATCGGGTTTGTTTGGCAGCTAAGAAAATGCAATGGGCAACTTACCAGTTTGCGATTGCAGATTTTGATCTTGTCAGAGTAGCCTTTGAGATCTGAAGGGTCGTCCTGAAGGGCTTCCGGTTTGGAGATTCGGACGACGTCGTCCCAAGTGAAGACATCGGAGGCTGCAGAGACCGACACGCTGCGAGAAGTGAGGATTTCGTGAATAGCTTTGGGGGCGGATCGAAGTGGACGCGACGTCGTGAGGGAGTTGGGGAAGGCGCGAAAAGCTTTGGCAGTGAAACGTGTGACCAAAGAGTCGACGAGAAGACTGCCGCCGCTGATGCAGGCCATGAGAGCGGGTACGATTCCTTGATTTTACAGTATTACCAACGGACGTAACGACGTTATCCAACCACCATTCCAGCCGTACATTATGGGTTCAATTTTTGGTGGCATGGGAAGATTGAAATGTCTAGTCTTTTTGGCCTGAAGAAGAACGGACTGATTGGCGTAGCTACCAACTCGTTTACTTTTGGTTTTTAAACTAAAATGGTATTTGAGATTTTATAACATATCACTTTGTTCCTGAAATTGAAAATTAATATAAATAATCCCTGAGATTATCTACCATCTATTATTTTGATATTTTCGTTAAAAATTCGTTAAGTGAGCCCAAAGCTCATACCGGAAACTGAGTTGGCTGGAAGTTCGGACGATTTTCAAAACTTCGTAACTCAATCGTTTCTTAACTAAATTCAACCCATAATATATCAAAATGAAGATAGGAAAGTGTTGAACAAGATTATACCTATTTGGAAGCCTAATGGTTACTGGAGATGGCCAGAAAATAGCCTAAAAGGTGACTGGTCCGCTGGAAAACTCACCAGAAACTGGGTAAATGTTAAACGTTCATAACTTCTTCAATACTCAATGAAATCGAGTGATTCAAAAATAAAAATCATACTTATCGACGAGACGAAGAGAATTGTATCTCTTTGAATGCTAACTCACCATGGTTTGGCCGAAAAATAACCTGAAAAGTGACTGGTCCACGGGAAAATTGGAAAACTCGTCGGAAACTAGGTAAATTTTAAACATTCATAACTTCTTCAATACTCAACGAAATCAAGTGATTCAAAAACAAAAAGCATACTTCTCGACAAGACGAAGAGAATGGTACCTTTTTCGACAGCTAACTCACAGTGGTTTGGCCGAAAAATAGCTTGAAAGGTAACTGGTCAGCTGGAAAACTGAAAAACTCGCTGGAAACTGGGTAAACTTTAAATGTTCATAACTTCTTCAATACTCAACGAAATCGAGTGATTCACAAACAAATATCATATTTCTCAACGATACGAAGAGAATAGTACCTTTATCGATGGCTAACTCGATGTGGTTTGGCCGGAAAACGGTTCGAAAGTGGCTGTCTTGGCCTCATCGAGTTAGCCACTTTTTGAGCCGTTTTTCAACCAAATCACAGTGAATTAGCCATTGAAAAATGTACCATTATCTTCGTCTCGTTGAGAAGTATGATTTTCATTTTTGAATCACTCGATTTCGTTGAGTATTGAAGAAGTTATGAACGTTTAAAGTTTACCCAGTTTCCGGAAAGTTTTTCAATTTTCCTACAGACCAATCACCTTTCAGGCTATTTTCCGGCCATCTCCGGCAACCATTGGGCTTCCAAATAGGTATAATCTTATTCAACACTTTCCTATCTTCATTTTGATATATTATGGGTCGAATTTGGTTAAGAAACAATTGAGTTACGAAGTTTTGAAAATTGCCGAAACTACCGGCAAAAAATCTCAATTTCTGGTATGAGCAACCACTTAATGGAGTTTTTAACGGAATGACCAAAATAATTGATATTGGACAATCTCATGGACCATTTTTATTGATTTTCAATCTCAAGAACCAAAGTGATGTGTTATGCAAATCTCAAAGAAAATTTTGACTAAAAAGCCTTTCCTTTTTTAAGGAAAAAACCGATGTTGTCCAATGAAAAACAACAGGTTCTTAACTTAAATGAAATCTCTCTTTGAAAAGTAAAGGTAAAACCATCTTTTACATCCAATTAAGACATTTTGGTCAATTAATCTTTACAAAAGGTCAGACTATTCTTTACATCCAATTACGGCATTTTGGTGAGGCAATCTTTAGCTAGCGAACGCGCTACGTCAGATATTTGAGGTCTTGAATTAGTGAATATTTGATCGAAGCGTCATGTGGTCGGACTTTAAAAAAAAAAAAAAAAAAATCAGTTGGTGAATTCGTCACGCCAGTCCATCCTTGTAGGAGCCGGTAAGACTCTCATAGACATTATTACTAGCTCATTGTGAGGCTAAACCAGCCTCTCCCTATTAGTGTAGATAATATTGTTTGCAACAAAAAAATAAAAATAAAAATAAAAATAAAAAACACATTCAGATATGAGAAGCATAATTCATATTCGAACAAGTCTCCCATAGACGTTATTACTAGCTCATTGTGAGGCTAGACCAGCCTCTCCCTATTAGTGTAGATAATATTGTTTGCCAAAAAAAAAAAAAAAAAAAAAAAACATTCAGATATGAGAAGCATAATTCATATTCGAACAAGTCTATGCAAATAACCACTATCACAATTTTAGTTCATAACTGGCCACGTACAACGCAGTAGCACTAAAAGCGTCCAAGTGAAAGTGCTTTCTTGTCAAGTAGTTTCATTAAACTTAGTTTCCAGAACGCAAATATATTTCAAAAGTTCCGTTTTCACATGCCAATCCATCACACGCTCAACTCCTCAACGTTCGGGCTCAATGGCTCGACTAGAGCTTCAACTTCGCTTTGATTAACCTCTTCTAACTTTGACGGGTTCCACTTTGGATTCTTCATTGGTGAGAAACAAAAGCAAAAGATAAGGATTTGTTCTGATATAACGGAAAATAAGTTGATTATTTCACCAAAATGGTCTTAGAGAGAGTAACCGTTTATCTTGCAGCACTCCGTCTATTAAGAGTGCTTTTCAAAGGGAAACTGCATAATTCGGATTATTAAAGTAAACTAACATCTATACTTTAAAGCATAATACTAACTTCAAGCTGCATTCTACTGCCTTTTTATAGTAATGAATCTTTGAGCATAATGAACAAACCTGATCCTTGTCCACCAAAACTGCCCGCACACCTTCAGCAAAATCACTCCGCAAAGACGATCTTATAGCAACACGATATTCAGTTTTCATCACACCTGTTAACTGGTATTGCCCAAGTTCGGCACATGTTACTTTCAGATTTGTGAGCTTCTAGGACACAACACCTATCAAAAGGATGTAACCGCCACATGATGAAAGAAACGAAAAGGTAGAAACTGCAGACTCACTGTGGATAATTGATTCTCATTTTTCCCAAGCGCAGATGCAACCTTGGAGAAATAATTTTGCGTCAAGTACAGTGAAAAAGGAGCACCCTTTCCAAGACCTTGAAGAGCTTCATTAGCCCACTCCACCACTGCAATCAAAACAATGAATCGGCAAGAACAACAAAATAATAATACAAAGAGGAAAACCACAATTTGAGAGAAAAATACTCGCAAGCGACATACAAACTTTCAATAGAAGAGTATGAGAGATTTCATTTCATTATCAATAAACAAATGGCATTGACAAAGTTACCAGTAGCATCTGAACTCTGCTGCTGCTTTTTAAGTTCATCAATTGTCTCGACAACTGACTTATTTGCACCAAATGCTGAAGTTATTGGAGGCAGCAGCAACCTAAGTTGGGGTTCAGAATCTGGCTTGCTGCTGAATTTCGCCAAATTTGTTTCGATGTCCTGATGTGGATCCTGGGAACTGCATCAACAAGGGCGTTGCTTTTATCTCAACAAAGGTATTGGACAATGGGATGATGCCAACTAAATTAATCCCCACTAGTGCATCAGATATATGAAGGAAAGGAAAAAAGAACGAAGGCAGAACGAAGAGAAACATACAAGTTGGTTGACAAAAGGGCCTCCTTTAGAGAACCTAAGTTTTGAGATGGGACAAAATGTGTCCCAAGTCCCACATATAGTGCATCCGATGGTGTTGAAATCCTTTTACCAGTCAGTCCAAGATAAGCACCTAGAAAGACATAACACTGTTAAAACAAACTACAGGACTAAGAATTGATGCATGAAGCTAACAGAGAAATTGTATAGGCCATTCTCTTTATATGTTTATAATCTAAACGGTTTCTCCTTAGTAATGAAATACTTTAGTAAAAATATCTAGATTTATATACTTTCTGATTGTAGTGCCTACTATAGTATGTCAATGCTTGAAAAACAGCTTGCTCCAGTCATATGAAAGAAGTTGTGCCTGAGTATGGAAAAAGCATACCTACAGATCCTCCTCCTGGACTCCTTGCCGCAATATGTGAAAACCCAACATCTGGAAACAAACCAATTCCATTCTCTGGCATAGCAAGAACAGTTCTCTGAAATGTATCCGTACAAAGTTAGACACAAAATTCAAAAATCCGAAATGTAGTCTGACAAGGCAATAATACCTCTGTAATGATCCGGTAGCGACCATGACCTGATAGGCCAATACCAAAGCCCATTGTTATGCCATCCATGAAGCTTATATAGGGCTTCTTGTACTCAGATATTTTACATATTAGAGAATACTCAGCAGTGAATACCTGAAAAACATGCAACCCAAATATCATGTTGGTAGCCTCTTAGTCTTAAAAATATGACAAATGGTAGCTCAGAAAAGAAATGAATCCTATCCAACCAATACAAATTATATCAACCAAGTTCAAGCAAAATCAAAACTAAACAAATGATCATATGTTGTAACTTGTAGGTTGCCCAAGAATGTCAAACACGAAATTAGAAAAGAAAAAAATGACACTATATATTGAACATTAACTAACAAATAAATACATGCTGAAAGCACAATCTTCGCTGCAATTTATGACATTTATACGAGATTTTCCCTTTGAAATTTTAGACCTATCAACAAACACATCAATACGATTCTAATGCATGAATTTTGTGAAAACAGGCTTGGTTTGTTTCTATTAAGGCTTAATCATCAATGATTTTGCAAGGGTAAACCGTATTGCTAGTTGTAAATTCTATTCACTATGAAAATTACCAAAATTACATCTAATATGGTAGTGAAGGAAGTTGCATTATATTATCTGGATTTTAGCAAACTGTATAAGGTTATAATTCTGTTATTATATATACTTAAAGGACACAATTAGACCTCAATCATATCCGGTAGTTGGTTTTTGGCCGTGATCTGCTTCACATCACCGCCTGCAGGTAAACTAAAGTCTGGGTTATCAATTGTCAATGAATCAACGTGCCAACTTAACGGACAACGTCTATCTCTATATGGGAAAAATGCAGCACAAAAAGCAACAATGAGGTGAAACAATAAACATCATGACATGAAACAGCACGCACATCAAAGACCAACAATCTATCACATAAGCAACTAAACAAGAAACAATTCCAGTTCAAAACAAAGCGTAATGTAGAAACCTTCGGCACAAGAGGCGTGTTTTTGTCCTTTTGAATTTCGGCAACAACCCCTTTAATATCCATTCCTGCATTAACCATGATAGGTCACTCTCAAAACCTTACCTATGAGACCCAAAAAACAAAGATAACCACCGAAAGAGCTAAACATACATCAATAGGAAAGCTTATTTAGCTACATGCTAAAATGGAAGTGTAAAATTGCCAAGAAAGAAAGTATTCAAATACGGATTCTCCGTGTTTACCAGCACAAAAGGCACGAGCCGAGCTGCTATCGACAAGAACACACTTCACACTCGGGTCCGATTCCCATTCATCCAGATAGCTTTTGTATTTCACATCCATGTCTGCGTTTCCAAACAATTCCCACTCAAACAGAAACACAAATTTCTTCAAAAAAAGCTAACTTCTTCAAAATTTTAATCCAAAATTTCGTCATCATATCACAAATGCAATAACACAGAACTGAAATCAATACGATGCAATACAGTTCAAGCTTAAAATTTCAGCTCCAAATGCAAAAGCAATTACAGACATATATATATATATATATATATATATATATGTCTGCGTGTGTGCACCTAGGTTCATGGCGTTGAGAGCTCGGGGGCGATCGAGGGTGATGACTGCGACGCCGTTCGGGTGGACACTGCCCTTGACGAACTCGTCGGCGGAGGCCATGATCGCGAAGGTTCGGAGAAGGAGAGGGGATTTGGAGGGTTTGCACAGAGAGAGCTTGGAATTTGGATTAAGGAAGAAGAAGAAAGCGGAAGACGATTTGCTCAGAATTTGGGTCGCTTCTCCGAATAAGATTCGCATTACTTCTGTTCGAGAGTGACTGTGTCAGTGTGTGTAGAGAGAGAGAGAGAGAGAGAGATTTTTGGTGTTTCTGGACCAGATTGCCCTTGATGTTTCGGTTAAATTACCGGGAAGAAGAACTGTCGTGGTGACGAAGTGAAAGTTGTGATAGTGCGCGGTGGCGGGTAGCGACTGGCGAATGGGTTGTGCTCTGTGGCGGAAGGGTGTTAACGGTATTTCAGTTTTTTGTGACCACAACGTGTGGCACTTTATTGGGCCAGCTAAATCTAAAAGTGAAGCCCAATTTAAGAAATGACTGGTAGCCCAAAACGTGAATCCGTTGGTTCATCCGAGAAATGATAGAACTTTCCTAAATCTTGGTTGTGTAGGGCCTTTATGCCATTGGATGTTCATGTTCTTTAGGGGTTGCCTGCTCATTTACCAAAAAGAAAAATATACAAAAATGTCTCTTTTGGTCATAAACAAATTAACAAAAAGCACGGAAAATTTCAGTTTGACACGTATATAAAAATAATTCATAACACAAACTAAAATTTTCGTCACACGTGTACATCAAGCCGTGACTGGTAGGTAAGAGTAAAATCATTACTTACAAAGGAACGAGCTAAACATTATCTATTAGCAAATAACTCTGATACTAAAAGTACACATTAACCATACATAATATTTTACATGCTAAACATTCTCCATTCTAGTCTTTTGATACAAACTATTGTGACGATTGACAACTTAAACATAGAATCTCGAGTGAATAAGTAAATATTCTTAATTACTTCAGCTATTAACCCTTTGCAGTGGACACTTATCTTTCACTAGACAAATTATCCTAGCTACCTAGGTACTACTTACCTAGAGAAATTAACTAATTAACATAATCCGCATATATAATTTTTAGCCAATGATATAAGGATCTTGATCAAATTTAAGCCCCAAGACTTGTCCTAGCACATCAAGAAGCTCAAGGTGTGCAGTCAACTGCGGGAAATGCCCATCTGTATTCATAATCTCGACATTAGGGTTTTCCTTCATCTTCTTCTGCATGTAGAACGCAACCGATTTTGGAGCAACAACGTCGCTGCTGGTGCTGATGATGGTGCATGGAGTCGAGACCTTGTCTATAATGTCTCTATGGTCGCTGTAAAAGACGGTTTTCGCCAAGGCGAGGGCAATTTCAGGCCTCATTCTGCGCAGGCACTTGACGAATTTTTCGACCGAGAGAGGGTCATTTGTGTCCACAGCAAGTGTGGCGAAGTTGGCAGCCCAGTTGTGATAGTTGGTTTCTATGGCTGAGATGATCTGTGTGATATCTGACATCTCAAACCCACCTTCATAGTCGTCTATATTTATATACCTACAAATGTATTGAATTAATATGATTTCTTTGTTCATATAAATGTGGACCCAAAAATGTATTTATATTTTATATAGAGACAAGACAGAGTAAAGGCACTCTCATATATATATATATATACATATATATATATATATATATATATATATATATATATATATATTACTGATATTAATTAATTTGTGACCACAAATATAAACATATATGCATGTATGTATGTATGTATATACAACGTTTCTCTTTATGGACCTTTACGTCCGGTCTTTCGTGTGGATGCCTACAGCGGTGGTTAGATTGTTCTTTTCGGTCGATTGGCAATATAATTTCTGCCATTTTCAGTTGATCAACGCAAGAGTTTTGCTCAAAATTAGGATGTTCATATTTTGGGCACATCCGCACAAAATTCGAGCATTAACGTAACATAATTTTATATAAATAACTGGATGTTTGAAGTGTCTAACACAAAGTTGGACAAGGACTGAAACAAAATGATGGAGAAAATTTCACTAAGGAAAATATAAATGAATTAATTGATGCCAAAAAAAAAAAAAAAAAAAACCTCTGTATATGCTTGAATATTCAGTAAAAAAATCAGAGAAATGGAGAGAGAAAGTTGTATATGAGTGAGAGAGTACCTAGGAGAAGCTCCAATGAGGATGAGGGACTTAAAGAGGTAAGGTCTTTTAACTGAAGCAATACATCCAATCATACCAGACATGGAATGACCAACAAAGACAGTAGATTTTAGGTTGAACTCGTCTAAGAGAGCAATTAGGTCAAGGGCAAATGCGTCATAGGAGGAATATTTCCCAGCTGGATCAAACAGTTTCAGGTCATCACCTTCCTTATTATTCACAGCGCCGGAGAAAGGCCAGTCGAAAACAAGAACACGGTAAAGCTGAGCCAAGTAGGGCACGATTTTGTCCCACACAGACTGGTCTCCTCCGTAACCATGTGCTAGAACCACCGCTTCACCGCCCGAGCCCACGATTCTTGCGTTCATGGCGGTCGAAAGGTTTTTTTCTAGCACCATTTTTGTGGTTTTTTTATGAAGTATTAACCGAGAGAGAGAGAGAGAGAGAGAGAGAGAGAGAGAGAGAGAGAGAGAGAGAGAGAGAGAGAGAGATGGAAGGGGGATGGCTAGAACAAACTGTGTTTTGCTCTAGTCTCCATTTTATAGGAACAAGAATGGATTAATTTTGGGCAAATGGAGATAAATCGAAATAATTTTTTTCTAAATAATTGATATTATCTACACTAAGGGGAGGAAATAGGCTTAGCCTCACAATTGGCTAGCAGTAATGTGGTTTAAATTCGCATTTGACAAGAATCGAACCTAAGACCTCCCACTTACAAGTGAAAAGAAATATCACTAGACCGTAGTACTAACTGGCAAATAAGAATACTTAATTTAGTGTGTTTAATAATTCAGATGTGTATTGCTTGGTGAATAAATAGTAATTTTATTTTACCAAATATTGATTTTAAAACGTGTGAAGTTATTGCATATAGTTTTGTAGCCGGAAAGCACCTTGATGGTTGATGAGCGCAAATTATACTATTTTTTATCGTCCCAAAAATTATGTATTCTTGTAACGTTTTAGATTTACATGGTTTTGTGTTCTCAAACTAGATTGACAAGATGAACATAAATTACATTAGATGTCATTAGTTTTTGTTGAATTAAATGGGTCAAGTATAATTCTTTCTCAATATTTTGCTAAATAAATTGACCATATGTGCTTTTGGCATATTCAAGATCACATATTTTCGTTTTGGGTTTTCAGAATACGCATCTATTTTCATTTAAATGTTACGCAGATGACAAAGCAAAACACATGACCGCTTCTACAACAAGGTTGCCCTTATCCTCTTAATTGTACCGACAGAAAAAAAAAAAAAAAAAAAGGCTTTGATTCTCTCTCCCCTTTTTTAGGAGTTAGCCGCACGAAATTAGAAGAAAGATGGAGAGTCACCTACTGTAATTAGCTACCAATTCGTGGGTCTTCGACATTGTCATAAATTTGGATAAATCAATGAAGGCGTTTAATCATACAGAGTGGCCAGCAAATTCAGGAGCCCTTCAGTTTTCTCTTTGTTATTTCAGTCAATAAATTGTCGTTAAGCCGTTGTAGGTTACGAAAAAGAAAATGGAAACATAAGAGGGAAAAGAAGAGGACAACTGATCATTATTCAGTAGACGAAGAGTTCAACGACGAGAGCTGCAGATTTGTTGCGGCACCAAGTGAAATTCAGGATTTTTCCTAAACCCTAATATGGAACTTTATACATCACTATTGCATATATAAGAGAGATTATACTATGTAATCAGGGTACATACTTCATATCAACAATTCTTATGTTATGTCATTTGTAAATATAAGACGATACATATTCGATTGTATGTTAGAATCTCTTGTAAATTAAAGAGGCTTGTTTCAAGAATTTTGTTCAACAACACTCATCAGGGCACTCATACAAAAGTGTGCGTGCGTGTTTGTATCAAATATGCGTGATGAGATAATCAATCTCAACCACCCTAATACATAAGCTATTAATGGTTTAATCACTTGTCAGGCTGGTTTGAACACAACAGGAACAAGATTTGAGGAATTTATGACGGCTGTTGGGGTCATTTAGTGCATGGCCTTGACTTTTGGCTCCTCTTACTTACTAATTGAGAGGGATCGAGTTAGGTCAATATTCCTACCAAATGAGATGGAAATTAACTTTACTAGAATCTAGTGGTAGTATGTATGGTACTGGGAACGTGGTTTCAGACCCCAAAAGGACCCGTTTGTCCTTTTATGGTGATCGTGAAGTGACATAAGAGAGAGGGGGTGGAGTTGGAGATAAGTCCAAATCCAACCTTTTTCTGCCATTAAAGCTGGCATACCCCACCACCACGTTCTTCCTATTCCTTATCACAAGTTTAAACCACATATGCAGACGATGGAGGTATGATTGCATACCGATCATCGAGACGATAATGGTTATATTCATCGTTGTTATGTTTTTATCTACTTATTTGACAACAGATAAGATATTTATAAAGAAAAATTAATTAAAAAATTTTGGAAATTTTGAGTTTTAATAATAAGAACAAAATAAAAGGTAAAGTGAATAATACTAGTATTGATTTTTTATTATAAAAATATGATTTTTCGTTAAAGTGAATAGTACGTAAGCTTTTATTTAAAATTCCCTATTTATAATGGGATATAGTAATAACTGTCTTCAGTTGGTTGAAGGAGGTCTTATCGTATATATGTTCAAATGCGAAGACAATGTATATTTGTTTTTTTATTGTTAATCAATTTATTTGTGATGTTGTAGTTTTATTGTCGATGAAAACTATTAAAATTCTATTTCCAAAAGACTCTATAAATGATTCTACGTAATAGCAAGTGAACGGTTGTTTTTTAAATGGCTTTTTTTTATTAGCATTCTACATAATGTTGAATACACCTTACATTAAAATTTAATATTAAGTGGCTTATGTAACCTAATATGCAATGACAATTTCGACTTTATGAGGTTTAAAGAAAATAAGAAATTTCTAAATACACTCCAAGTTACTTTTAACATATTATTTATCTTCTTCAACTATCAAAACCTCTCTCACTCTCCACTCCATTATTGAATAAAATTCTAACTATTAAAACTACAAACACGTTGATTGAGAAAAAAAATTAACGTATGGAAGACGATATCAATATTTCGGAAACTTCACATGAGGTAAAATTTCATATTTGTTCTTGTTATAATTATTCAACGACATCGGTAATTATTTAAGTCTACTTTTGCTTTCCATACTACCCAATTTTATAGGAGGCCAACCCAGCAACGCCTTTCCCATTCTTATTCATCTTCTGGGGGTTTACTTTTACTCTATTAGGTTTCTCACAGTTGCCATTCTTTAGCAGAAATACTCTTTTTTGTTAGCAAAAATCTTAAGAGACAGAGAAAAGGAGATTGGCTGTGATGGCCCAATGAAATTCAAGCTCAATAGACCGGATTGTAGACTTATCTTTTTAGAGAATGTTACAGTTTTAATCCTAAGTCCATTTAATTTATAAAAATTGAAAATGAGTATTATAAGATTTAAATAATGTGGGGTGTGTGTGAAAAATATTAGGCGTATGAGAATGTGAAGTGTAAGAGTATTATGAAAAAGTATGTGAGATGTATTAAGATAATTTTTAATTGAAAAAACAAATGTGGTGCCACATCCCAGCTCGGGCCCCCACCACATCCTGGACTCGACTCTACCGTAGCACGATATTGTCCGCTTTGGGCCCCAACCACGCCCTCACGGTTTTGCTTCTCGGAACTCAGACGAGAACTTCCCAGTAGGTCACCCATCCTGAGATTACTCTCGCATGAACTCGCTTAACTTCGGAGTTCCTACGGAACCCGAAGCCAGTAAGCTCCCAAAAGGCCTCATGCTAGGTAGAGATGGGAATATACATATAAGACTTACAGGATCCTCACCCTTGGGCAATGTGGGATCTTACAATCCACCCCCCTTAGGGGCCCGACGTCCTCGTCGGCACACTTCCAGCCAGGGATTGATTCTGATACCAAATTGTCACATCCCCGCTCAGGCCCCCACCATATCCCAGGCTCGACTCCACCAGCCAGGGATTGATTCTGATACCAAATTGTCACATCCCAGCCCAGGCCCCCACCATATTCCAGGCTCGACTCCACTGTAGCACGATATTGTCCGCTTTGGATCCCAACCACGCCCTCACAGTTTTATTTCTAGGAACTTACATGAGAACTTCCCGGTGGGTCACCCATCTTGGGATTTCTCTCGCGCGAACTCGTTTAACTTCGGAGTTCCTACGGAACCTGAGGCCAGTGAGCTCCCCAAAAAGCCTCGTGCTAGGTAGACATGAGAATATACATATAAGGCTTACAAGATCCTCACCCCTAGGCGATGTGGGATCTTACATGTGAGGTGTATTAAATATGTGGGGTTTAATCAACAATATGTGAAGTGTTAATAAAATAATAAGCCTTTTTAAATTTATAGTCATTGTTCATATGTTAAATATTAAAAAAGTAATAAAACGCGACGGTGGACTGTGAGCCAAGGAGAAAAAGGAAGAGGGAATGTGATTTTAGAACAAAATCATTGAGTTGATCAGTTTTCGTTTCGTTTCGTTTTTTTTTTTTAATTGATTGATAATAAAATATTCAGTTTGTTAAAATAGAAAGTGATATGGGAGATGAAAAGTTAAAGAGACCATTTAAAGTAATTATTTGACACTATTCACTCGCTAAACAAGCAAAAATTTAACAAAACTATTGGAGATGCTCCATCTCCATGAGACTCTTTAAATATCTTAGAATGCTAATTTAAAGAGCCTAACCCGAAAAAACTTTAAATCAACAAAATAAATAGTGACTCTTTAAATACAGTGGGGAGGAGAGAGAAACTAATAAAAGTTTAAAATTAAAAAAATGTTAAAACTCATCTCGTAAAAAGTGGGGTTTATGGGTAATGCTAGGAAACTAAATTTCTAAATTAAATTTTGTAAACCAATTGATATGGATGTCTATAATTGAGTTATTACTTAAGTGTTGGTTAAAGTACTTATTTCTTATTAGTGACACACTATTTGCTTTGCAAATTTGGTTTAAAGATTTGGTCTCCCTAATGTTATTCCGGATTTATTTTTGTCAAGGTTGATTAATAATAAAATAGTCAATAGCGGAGCCAGGAATTATTTGGTGGGTGGGTTAAACTAAAATTATTACTAAGAGATCAAATGGTTAAATTTTTTTATTACTTACATAAAGTTATACAATAAAAAGCCTGAAAGTAATAATTTAAAGTAAGAAATTTAACTATGAATAAAGCAAGTTTCAACTAGATTTAACAAAGAAAACATTTGAAGTTGCAATTTATAGTAGAAAGAAAATACATCATCAATCTTGTCATAACAACTTAACAAATAAAAGAAAAAGTACTTATTCAAGTTGCGCCCTTCGATCCTTAATGGAATTGAAATCCTTTGTTATTTCTTCTGAATCAATCTTTTTGGCAAGCTCTTTTTCAATATACACAACCATTGAATCTGCTAGAAATTCACTCTCTATCTTGTTGTGAAGTCTTGTCTTAATAATACAAGTCTATATAATAAAGTATATTTCTAAGAAATCTATCAGACTATCAGAAAAAATATATTAAACTTGAAATTGAATTTTTAAAGTACGATTGTACGAACTCTTAAAATTAAAGCAATAAACAAATAAAATCATCAAGATATAAAAATAAAGTGGTCAAAAACTTACCTATTGATGAGAAAAATCAATAAACTTTCTCACTTGTATGCTTGATTTCTATGAACTACAGACGAGACAAGACGAAAGCTTTCTGAACTGAAAAGTGAAATAGGGTCACCGTTTTACCCGAAAAGTCGAAAAAAAATAATAAATTACTCCTAGGAAACCTAAAATAATAAAATATTAAATCTACTTTTTAAAACCAGATGACTACTTCTAGGAAACCTAAACTAATCACTATAGACTACTCCCTATAAACTAATCAAATAAATAGACTTATTAAGACGTGTCTGTCGTGTGCACAATTTGAAATATAATGATAATAAATTTTGATATTGATTAAAGTAAATCATTTATTTAATATTTATTAATTCTTACTTTTTTTTAAAAGTAATAATAATTTTCAGAACTTTTACTTATTGGGTGGGCTATAACAATTAAAAATAATATAATAGTCTAAATTATCAATATTTTTAATCTTAAACAACTAAAACTCTTCCTATGCTATAGCCTACCTTAACCTTGTTACTGCCTCCGCCGTTGAAAATAGTAAAACAGATTGAATAGTTGAATAATAAAATATTCAAAATTTGTTAGAATAGAGAGGTTGTTGGAGGGTAAAGGATCTCTCCGGATCTTGCAAACCAAGTTATCTTCGCCGTTTGGTTCAAATGTTGCGGTCTGAAATCTTTCTTTCCCTTTCTTTTCCTCTAGTGCAAATTTCTCTTCCTCTTCCTCTTAGAAAACGAAGACGGAGAAGAACTTTTGAGTCTCACACATTGAGAATTCATCGACGCCACTGACTGCGACTCAGAGGAAAACCACCACCACCGCTCCGACTCCGAATAAGTGGATAAAGACGAGCCTGCTGATGGCCGATCCAATCCTTGCCCACCGTCGTCGCCATTGGCAACGAGAGGAAGACGGGCCTCCTCGTTGCAAGGTCCAGGATTATAAGGTCTGCTCTGATTGCGAGCAGAAAGGATCCTTACTCGAGGATCTGGAAAATTCATAGTGGATTATGTGAGACCGCTGCTGGCTGCAACGAGGCATCACACCTAAATTAGAATTCTATTTTCTGCATGTTATCTTAAGATGATAAAATGATTAACTAAAACCACTATCATTGTTTTGGTGGTACTATTCACAAACTTATTTTTATTTTCTACAGATCTCTTGTTAGTTTTTGTCATTTGATTTTCTTCAACTCATTGTCATTATATCCGATGACCAGAAATTGAAATAGGTGTGTAGGAGATAAAAAATGATGTGTGGATAACACAATCGTAATGTTTTTGGCTTGGAAAGTAAACTTGTTGGAATAGTTATTGGCATGGATCGTCATGTATCATGTATGTATATAACAAAAATGTTAAGATCAACTGTTTATGCGTGTATGTGCGTGTATGGGATGATCTTGGCCGCTCATATTTGGACTCACAAAGCATCACATTTCTGAATCAAATGGCTAGAATATAGTTTAAGAAAATCCTGGATTCCTGGGAATATTTTATAGGATTAGAAAAATCAACTTTTAGAACAGAAAAATTGCCGTTCAATGAATGCTTTCTCACATACAATCTCATGCGTCATTCATACGATATAGCAAGTGTGAAACATCCGTTTCATTAAATTAAACCGACAAGTAGTGTTTGAGTCACTTTTAGTTAAAATTTGACAACTTGTAGAAAAATCTGGTTAAGGTTACTGTGTAAAATGCATGCAGCATGGAGGCCCCAGTTACGTGAAGCAAGGCCTTGTTTGCCAAAACATACATCCAATAAAAAACATGTTTCACAAGATTTCTCGTGGCCACGAAGGCATTAGAAAAAAAATAAAAGAAGTCTAATGAAAATGGTTTGAAAATTTTGAATTTTAACGATAAGGACAAAATAAAGGGTAAAATAAATAGTATCAAAATTGACCTTTTAATGTAAAAATATAATTTTTCGTTAAAGTAAATAGTACCAGAAGTTTTTCATTAAAGTTCTTAAAAAATAATCCCTCTGCAAATTAACAACACTTTGTTGACCAATAGGCAGCAAATAGGTTTGAACTGAATCTTGGAATTGTTCTGATCAGGATATATCAAATTCCTGCAATCTTTTCAAATAATAAGTAGGTGAAAAGTTCACTGTCCCAATTAAATTTTCAATAGCATCGGGTTGATATGTTTCCTATTTTTTTTTTTTTTTTTAAATAATGAAAAATTGTAACCATGTGACATGTTTAAGACGTCGCTTTGAGACAGCACTTCAGAGATTTTCTTTATTTTTTTGTACAACATGAGAGTACAAATTAAACCCTCTCACGGATGCTTTGCTCTCATTTAACTAGTTATTGTTAGAAAAGAATCGCATATGCCCATTGCATGCGATAATATTTATGTAAAAGGGCAAGAATATACTCATAGATTCATGTACAATATGATTTTGCATTAAACATGATCCCGTTGTTTGAATCGACCTAGACAGACTAAACCCTAATAATAAAAGGTGAACTTAACAATCTAACGGCTACAACTGCATTAGAGCATCTTCAATGAGAGCTTTATCCACCATGAGGCTACCACATTTCTAACCTTAGCAAGAAATTTCATCCCCAATAAGCCGGAAAATGGGGCTAGATCCACCACTGGGCTAGCAACTTTCTTTCTTGGGTAGCATAAAATCGGGCAACATCTAACCCAAAAAAACAGTGGGTTCTACAAAAAAAGTAGCAACTCATGCAAGCAAAATTCTATCACTCTCCATCCACTTGTGAATACACTTATAATCTTCTTTTATTATTATTTTTAATTATTTTTTCTTACTTATTTTTCTTACAATTTCGCTAATTAATGATTGTTTTAAATTCCATAAGAATGAAAATTTCAAATTGATTTAACGTTCATAGGCATTGATGGGTGAAATTTTCAAATATTTTTTTTCCAAAATTGTAGGATACTAAATTACCAATTGGTGCTAGGTAAATTGTTGTGTTATACGTGAAAATCAAATTATTTTAGAGGGCGAAGTGGAGATTTGGTTCTTTTAACGGATGAGATTGAGATAAGGGAATCTAATACAACGACCGATTCATAAGTGATGAAATCTAACTTTGTCACAATTTGAACTTTTTAGGTTGAAGGGTTCATAAAAAAAATTTAAGATAGCACGTTCAAAAATCAACTTATGAAAAGCTAACACACAAAAAAAATCATCGCTTAATCAAATTACTACATAAATAAATATATATAGCTCCATATAGAACCCGAAAGATATAGCCCCCATTGGAAGATATTCTTTAATAAAGTTCCAAAAATTCATCAGAGCTCTAAAATGGGACTAGATTTTTTAATAAAGCCCCAAAGATTCTTTAATAAAGCCTCACTGGGGATGCTCTTAAGATACAACTTGTCATGAAAAAAGTTTCAAAAGGTATACATGATTAAGTTTAAGCAATGGTTTACATCCTGCAAGAGCGGACTCCTTTTTATTGCAGTTGCCATTAAACCCAAAGCACATTCAAGGGAAGAAAATTGACTGTTATAAAATGACAAAAAGTTAGTGTGAAAATTAAAAGCTAAGTGGGAGACTGGAGGCAATTAGGTCCCAATATAAAAAAGTTGAGCAAAGACATTTACACGACCACCACCACCTATCGTATCACTATCACGGCTGCCGCCACCATCACGTATCGCTGTTTCTCTTGTCGCTACTGTCGTTACTATCTATCGTTATCACCGTCGCCACCACCACCCACCATCATCACCGTTGTCTCCACCATTATTACTAGTACATTTCTTAACAAATATCTCTCATTTATATTTTAGTAACTTTGTACACACATTAAATTTCGTATTTAGATTTCATTCTTTTAACTTAACCAAACAATAAAATTCATGAATTCTAGAAAATAAAATTATCATTTCAAATTCTATTATTTTAGAATTCCTTAATAATCTTAAATTTGCTCATCCAAATGCAGTGTTATAGTTCCTTGTGAAATTAAAACACTTCCTGGGACAATATCTTTTCTGTGCAGATATGCTCATTAATTGGACGGCTCCTAATATGCAATAACCAGCAGACCTTTTGAGAATTGTTTCACGGCTGCTTATTGTTTTTGAATTGAGTTCTCACTGTTATGATGTCTGCTCAGTTGCCCTTTGCTTTGCATTAACTTTGCGGCTGGTAGAAGATGCCACAAATGACGATATTTCATCATGCAGTATTGTTACATGACGATATTTCATCATTGCGTTGTCTTGTAGAAGAGTTAAAACACATGGCAGGGCATGATTCGCTTGGAATACTGCTATCGTGACATCTCATGTGTAGGTGAGATGTGAAACAGGTGTGTCACGTATAAGCTCACGCGCTACTCATGGGAGTTTCAAAATCCTTATTTTCTATTTATCAAGTGAGTGGCACGTGAGCTTATATGTGAGACGCTTGTTTCACGTAACAGGGAACATGCGAAAAATTCAATATATCACGTTAGTGGCACATGAGCTTGGAAGTGAGACGTTTGTTTCATGTAACGGGGTATAGGCGCGTCCATTTGGTTTGTGAATGGCTTTGGGCTGTCCCAGTTTTCTTGTAGCAGATGAAAAAAGGATAAAAAAAAACACAGATTTTTGCAGCTGCAAGTCATATATATGTTGAAAAATTATATGGTTGGAAAGCTAGATATGAAAATGCAGTCTGAACGATCGGGATAATGAATGATACAATTTGCTAAGAATCATCTATAGAACATTCTCATGTTCAACAATGTATGACATACATGCATGGCGGACCGGACGTGCACTCAAGAGTCAAGGGAATTTAACGGATGAGAAAGTGAATATTACTATTGGAATGGTCGCATACGTATATGCCCTGAATCCAGGAACTTCACAACTCCAGCCTAATTTTACAGTAAAAACTAGTAACTGTGTAAAGGATCCGTGAAACCGTATAATCCATTAATATTCACTTGAAGCAATCAAACCTGTATTAGGGAAGGGAAAAAACAGCATTAATATTATTACCATTTAAGGCTGATGCAGTGAAAAATTATGGTAAGAATGGTAACTTGCCTGGGACGGAACTAGCCGAGGAACATCAACTAGCCGCTCGATTGTCTGCAACTGATCGTAGGGTGCAATCTGTGCCGTAACATAGAAAATTCATACATCGATCATAACAAATTGCAATAGAAGAACAATGATCATATCTTGTGAGGTGCAATTATGGATGTAACTACTATGTATGCATTCAATTCGTTATTTTACTGCTACGGCGCCAGTTAATGATTTTTGATGTTTAATCGTTGGATAAATCCTATTTTCGTAACATTTTCGCCATTTCAATTCACATTACTGGTAGCGATTTGGCATGCTTTTGCATTTCAGTCAAAAGGAGTTAGGTTGTCATGATTCTCATGAGGTTGACACTTATCTTTTGCATCATGCCGGTCCCTGTCAAAAACTTTGCAAAGTAAGGCAGCAATAAAATCATTCACAATACGATCTTTTTTACCTGACTAAATCCGTCTGGCCACGTTATTGAAACGGCATAATTCCCCATAGGCCGAATCTCTTCAGGTTCTATGTCTTCCGGAACATCAGCAAACTGCAACTTTTGCTCCCCCGTCCACTCATCCTGATTTTGTACAAAATTAACAACTCAAAATTCGAAGGGCGAAATATTAAGTCAGGCATGTAGATTATTTGGAAATTATGACATCAATAATCAAAACTCAACACAAGGGGAAGATTTGTTGAACCCTTTCTTTTCTTCTAAAGGTCCTACAAAGAGTCTAGTAACTTCTACTATCTTACCCCATCAATTAAACTCTTCATAGTCTATGTCAATCTGATTAATCCATTGGATCTACGAAATTTATGTGAGAATTTGATAGCTGGATTATTACTTCCCCGTGTTTTAGAACGTAGTTATTACTGATGTGGAAAGATGGAAGAGTGATACTGATGGGTGAAATGTCATATATGCACATAATCTGCATATTATGTAGCAGCAATACTTTGGCAACAAAGATGCTTCGAAAATAAACCCCACGTACCACACTTTGTGCAGAGCGGTCATTCCGCCTCACAGTCGCAGGATGGAGAAGAAATTCTTCATCTGAATCCGGTACCTTCACTCTTATTGCCTTGATAGATTTATCGTACATCACAGCAGTTGACACTGTAAAAGAAAAATAACGAACTCAACATATGTTCGAACAGCAAGTAAATTGCAAGCCTCTAAACTTTTGCGGAACACAAAACCATCACCACAACATTTTGATTTCAAAATTTTGAAACTAGAATAACCTTTTATAAAAATTTCAATATAGTACCTTGTTGGCGAATCTTAGCACACTGTTGCACAACACATATCCCAAGCTCCTGAAATGTCTTCGAAACTTCACCTAGAGGATCAGCTACCACTTCGGGCGTTCCACTATCTCCGGAAGCAGATAGCTGCCAGATAAATGTTATCAACATTTATAATAGCTTCCTGCAGGACATATCATACATCGACGGAAGACATAGGACTTACAGTTGGTCTAATGGGAAGATCAAACAGATTCGGGATACCAAACTGCTGTACAACCTGCAGCGGATCAAACTATTGTATTTCAAATACAATGGACATGAAATTTTACTGGCAGTGCACAAATTTGCTGCAGTAAGATTATCCAGATGTCGAGAAAGAAAGTGAATTCTTCAATAGTGAGCTTGCCTGAGAGCCTGATCCTTTACCAAATGGGTAATAGCGTTTCCCATCAGCTTCAAAATGGCTCATATTCTCGACTACAGCAACACACGGCACCTGAATGGTGAAAACGAAAGTAAGAACGTTGAGAAAGAAATAATCACACCTTCATCCTTTTGGAACAATGTTAGAACAAATTATTGGTTACATCGTATTGAAAAGTACTTCGCAATAACGGATGATTGTGTGGTGGAAATACACACCTTAAGCTTTGAAAACATGCGAACTCCTTTTGCAACATCAATAAAGGCTAGCTTTTGAGGGGTGGTAACGATAACAGCTGCAGTTAATGGAACAACCTGCAAAACCAACTTTGTCTGTATCAAAACGTAGAAACCTTGAAGTAAAAAATATTCGCGCAGAGCATCCACATAGACATACTTCATAAACTAAATACAGAACAACAGTAACCGAGACAAAAAAGCAGGACCTGGCACAACGTAAGCTGAATATCACCAGTTCCAGGAGGCATGTCAATAACAAGGTAATCCAGCTCTCCCCTACATAATGAAATATTCGGGATTAGAAGACGACATGAGAACCATACTTAACAATAATGGCGGAGTTTTGTGTACAGAAGCATATCATACCACTCAGTTGTAGTTAGAAGTTGGTTGATGACACCAGAAACCATGGGGCCTCGCATTATAGCACGCCCTTGCCCGGCAAATCCAAAAGACACCAATTTCACTCCCAAGTATTCTGTAGGAATTATTGTTTTCGTCTCTGGGTTCTAAAGGATGTTTTGAAACTGTCAGAATTGCAGCACCTTACTAATTACGAGAAAAATTCTGCTAAATTTTTTGATATTACCATCACTAGTATTCGGTTCTCAGGGGAGACCATTGTCGGTAAACTTGGACCATAGACATCAGCATCAAATATACCAACCCTAGCACCCATGCCAGCCAAAGTGTATGCCAAGTTTACCGCTACAGTTGATTTTCCCACACCTCCCTGCACACATTTCACAAACAGCAGAAAAACGGTACAGAATTAGCACTGTACACTGATGGTGGAAACTTTCCAACAAATGTAAATTGCTTATATACACTTTTCTTAGCTTTTCCTTTCAAGAAGAAAAAAACCTGAGAATCACAAATTCTTAGCAAGTGAAGCGTGAGGACAAAGGTAATTTAGGTATTTCCTTACGCCGCTAGTCAATATTCATGGAGATTCCATGGTTATTACTCGTTCAGTCAGAAAGAGCAATTCTCCTAACTAGAAGAGACGGAAATTCAAGCTAAAAGATATGGCTCCCTGAATTTAAAATCTTACAAACAATAATCAAACCCTAAGGATTGAACTGAACCATGTAGAGCGCAAGTCACATACAACAGAAAAGAACCGAAAACAAAGTACGGATTCTACCTTACAACTAGAAACTGCTATAACATTTGAAATCGTCTGTAACCCTGCCGGAAGTTGCCCAGCATAAATTGGTTTCGCTGGCTGTGCTGACATAGTCACACTGACACTCTTAACCCAAGGAAGTGCATTCACCACCTCATTTGCCTGTTGTTCAAACTGTAACGCAAAGGAAGCTTGTTATGTTTGCTAGGTCCTAAAATGCTATTATAAAAAGCATAAAAAATTTATTTTTGCCATTGATCATAGAAGATCGAAATCATGAAACTGATGGCAATTGCATCTCGCCATGCCAAACATCACATAACTCCATTAGTAGGGAATATCAAGTGGAATATGAATCATATCTACGATATCAAACATATGCAAGTTCATGATAAAAAAAAGGGTGATTAGCTCAATTACCATGTCCTTTATTGGACATGCCGGTGTAGTGAGCTCTAACCGAAATGAAACCTGAGACAAAAAGGTCAATACATTTTGGTAAGGACATTAAGCTCTATACGTCTGTCACTGAAAATTTTCCCATACAAGCTCTAAACGACCTCTCCCGAAGTGTCATTGATGTCCAGATCTTTCACAAATCCACACGAGACAATGTCCGTCCCAAAGTCTGGATCAATGATCTGAGACAACGCTTTGAGTACATCTTTCTCAGCTTCCGCCTTTAAAATTTCATCGGCACCAACTACATCTGAACAAAAGGAATAGGAAAACATAAATAGATAGAAAACAATATCATCAGATGAATATAGATGTTCTTTGAAAAAATTCCCAACATTATTCATAATCATAGAAAAATAATAACTTTGGATTGTTGTTGTCACCTTCATTGCAGTTTTCCTAATTGGATAGGAACGCTATCAGGACTTGGGCCACTAATTCAACTGCTAAATATTTCAAAAGATAAATTCCACTATGTTTTTCTTAAATTTTCTACCTTTCACTAAATCTCGAAGTTGAGATTCCACAATAAAACTAGTTAGCAACGCCCAACGGCCCCAAAATGAATACTAGCACATGCCATTTCCACACTAATAAAGTGAGTTGTGCAATCTAGGAAAATGGGTTTAGTCTAGAATAAGCACTTATAATTTAAGCTGCTTGCTGGGTTGCTGAAAAAGAAGGTAGAGAGAGAGAGAGAGAGTGCTTTTACCTTCCAATGAAGCAGCTTTAGTAGTGAAGGAGCTCAATACAGAGCCTCTGCGCGAAACCCATTTGGACCTTTCAGGTCTTTGTTGCTGAAGCGAACAAAATACAGCCGTTGAAGACTGAAGAGGCTTCTCATATGAAGATAGTAATCCTGCAACAAATCACCAAACCATAGCATGGTAAGTGCTTCAACTCAATCAAAACGAGCGTCGCAAATGTGAGTTAAGCTAGTTAGTCAAGTCGGTGTGTCCGCCCGCACACAAGTTCCATATCGATGTCTTCAACTCACCGGCATCTTCATGTGATTTTACGTTTTGGAATGAGAGATACAGCGAAGAAGGAACATGAAGAAGTTGCATGTTTATGTTAGGGAGAGAAAGAGACTAAGAAATGCGTGGAGATGATGAGAGAGAAAGAGGAAGTGATGATGAGTGGGCTGCGTGAAGTGTGAACCTCATGTTTCAAGCCAATAGGAATAGCCCGGTGATCAGGGTGTGGGTAAGAGGTTGGGGTAGATTAGGTCCCAGGTTCGAGGCCTGGTGTGGGTGGGGTGGGTGGGGATAAAAAAAATTTAAAAATTTAAAAATTAAAAAAAAAAGTAAGTGAACCTCATGTTTCCAAAATTTGAGTCATCTGTGTGTTTGTCTGTAAATACAATCTTGTAATATTATTCAATATCTAATCTTGTTACCCATAAGGACACGTTTGCCTCTTTTGCTGACTTGGCACCAATCTGGTTCTTAGAACTATAGACGACATGTCGTTCCAAGTTAACTGTCAATTTAACTTCTGATTATCCATAATTCTCTACCAAGTCCCTTATTTTCTCCTATACAAGTGATATTTGAGGAGAGAAAGTTGAAAAAACCATGGAGCAAGTGAGATTTTTCACGTGGTGAGAAATATAGACTCATGATCGTCTATAACTAGTCTCACACATTGTTTACACAAGATGAGAGAAACATTTCACATATGATCGTATACAATTGAAAATAAAGCATATTTCCTTATAGAGGTATATGCTCTTGTACGCTTTAAGTCTTAACCAACTGAGTTACAAGTCTTTTACCCTCAATTTATCTTCTTAGCTAAATGATTTTCATACTCCGCCGATCTAAATTTAAATTTTGTTTTAAAAATTAAAGCATCAATTTCTTAAAGAAAAAAATAATAATAAAAGCAAAAACATTTCCATTGGTACACATTTCTTTCCATCTTACCTTACTTACAAGGCAAGAATCACCAACGACATTAATTTTCCGAATACCAGACCATGGAATAAAAAGGTGAAGATAGAATAAAAGAATGAAAATGTAAGAAATTAGCAGTGAGAAGGAAAATAAAGCTAAATTCATGTACCCTTCTGTGAGTTTTATGAAGACAATGACAGCAGTGCTTATAACTATATCTTCAATGATTAATTCTACAGCTTCAAATGTAACTACGATAACTTGGGGAATGAAATGCGACCTACAGCCAGAAACCTTGCATCTGAGCATCTCCTTCCCAAGAAAAATCAGTCTCTTCCAGATGAATGACCGAAATCTTTTAGCCGGACAAATCTTGTCCGCGGTACGAATTAAATCACTTGTGACAATGACTAAGGAAAAAATGCCTGTACAAAGACTGGCAAAATTAATCAGAGGCTACTTATCTTAGGAGAAAGAGTAATTCAATATGAAGCGGATAGAACTTCTAATCAGAATGCCTGGCCTTGCCTCCGCCCGCCTTTATTTAATGCCACAGCTTACTACAGAATCCATTTCGTGGCCTCTTGTTGGACACGATATCTGAAAATGAGTCAACTAACTGTCCTGCCAAGCTACTTGGATCCTCGATCATAGTATGAATAAAGGTATTGACCACCCTACGCTCCTGCTCAGTCGATCTCAAACTAAACCATGTTAGCAATTTCAACCTGAATTCCTGTGTAATGTGACCCTCACATTCCAACCACCGGATTATTTTCACACAGTACTCAAAGTTCTCGTCCAAGCAATAAGAACCATTAGAAATATGCGCCGGTGGCCCGTTTATTAGCGTGCTGTCACAATCATATATTTCTTCATTTGTGTTTGCTGCCCTCTTCCTGCCAACTTCTGCCCGGGAATCAACAGCTGGGACATCTCCATGAGGCCCGAGAGTCCAGGTCTGCGAATCACCACTACCATGTGATCTTGCTAAACCATTCTTCACTAGGTCATGAGAGGCAGCATCATCATCTGCTTCAACAGCATGCTGCAAAGTGTATCCATTGTCTTCATCTCTGGAGGACTCAAATGGCGGGGTTAGCTCTTCATTCAGATCAGGCATTGAAGCAACATTTAAGTCAAGCCTGTGTGAAACTGAAGGCAATGGTTCTTGTGGAGTTTCAGTTTTTATTGTGCTGCTTACTCCACAGCACGTTTCTTTATCAGCACTACAAAACCCCTCAGAGTTGCCTTGTTCTTGAGCCCAAGCCAGACGAAGTACCTTTCCAAGATCTCGAACTTTAAACTCAGAAGAAGGACCAACTGCTGTTGTAGTTTCAGACTCTCTCTTGGCACTAGAATCTGCTTCGATGATCTGATTCTCTTTCTTATGATTCCTGGAAACTGGTGAAAGGGAGCTACTGTGAATTATCTCAACACTCTTGGTGAAACACTTTGCCTCAGAGTGACCCAAGTCACCAGCCTCCGTATAAGATATTATCCTAAACGTATACTCTGTGCAAGGCTGCAGATTGGATATCAAAATCCTTCTCTGAGATCTTGGAAAGATACAACTAGGCTCTTTTGTGTGTGATTCTTCTCGACTCTTGTAATACCAGAGCTTGTAGCCCTTAATGTCGTCAGACGATGCATTAGACAATTCAATCAATATAATCACAACAGAGGATGATGCCACTTCTTGAAAAATAAACTTGCATGCTGCAGGAAGTGAACCCTCTGCAAATGAGGGACAGAAAAAAATAAGTAATCGTTGCAGTTTTCCATGCATAAACAATGGCCTGTAAAAGGCGAAAAGAGGAGGACCAAGTGGTACAGTTTCCTACCTCGGGAATTTTGATCCGCATTAGAAACATTGGCCAGCCATTCATCTGCTTTCTGAATTGCAAGGGAGCAGAGTTTCAGCACGTCACCAGCAATTGATAGTCTGCTGACTATTCCTCGTGCCATCTTTGCAGAAACGCCATTCACTGGGCCAACTTCTGTCTCTAGCTTAGACTTTGCTTCTTTCACAATTTCATGTAGTTCATTAAATTTTGAAGTCCCATGCAAGAGTCTGTAACTCAAGTATATCCTATAACAAAGTACATCAACACGGCGAGCATCCTTTGCCACAATGAGCTGCTTCTTCCAATTTCTGCTAGCATTAATCAAACGACAGCAGTAACATCAGCTCGAAGCTAGAAACCTATTAGGCAAATTACACATGCAATAACTCCTCCCTAAATTTTTTATTGATTTAGATTGTTGGTGGTGGTGGTTTGGTGCGGGGTGGTGTCAGGATTTTTCTTTTATTTCTTTCGCCCAAAGTGCTTGGCAAAGATCATTTGTACAGAATAGCAAACGTAAGGAACAAACCTGAAAAAAGATTATTAAATGGGATACCAAAATGTTTCTTGTTTAGGGACTCTCAAACTCAAAAACATAAATTTGGAGTTTTCAAATAAGCAAGACAATTACTTACCCCAGTATCCCCGAAACTTTACCACAGGAAGCGCAACAATAACTACCATCTAGCTGCATCAATTGCCCGAGATCAACAACTCCCACCTTTGCACGTTGAAGGGCGCACTCGATGTGACAAGACAACCCACAGGAATCTCCGCCACCAGATTCAGATGTGCACACTAACCAAAGGCTAGGGTCCTTGTTGTCATCAAACAAATGACAGATACAGCAAGAGCACCTCCTGCAAAATGCGTCATCTATGGATAGAACAGCTCTACAAGCAGAGTTTTTACAGATCCATGAGCTTGAAGATCCAAATTCTGGAGACTGATCAGAAGCTGGTGAGAGTCGCATAGGATTTTCCCCCTTTCTGCCTTGCTTTTTAGGAAGAATATTTGGACTAGAAGAAGCTTTCTTTGCATCCTGCTTCTTACTCGTCTTGTTAGTAGTCTTCAAAGGTTCAGTCATTTTATTTTTTGATGAATTCAAGTTTTTCTTGTCCTTTTCAAAGCAAGTTCGAAGGAGTTCCTTCTTGGGACCTGATTTCAGAAACTCTTGAAGAAGCTCTGGACTTCGTGAAGCATCATCTGAATGCCCATTCTTCTCGGGAGTGCTTTGCACGCTGGAAGAGAGGCTTTGAACACCAGAAACTGGATTGTGGAAAATAAAATGACGAAAATAAAATGAAATTTAGGCACATATATCAAAGCAACAACAAACTTCATGTCTACAACTAAATAATAAGAGAGGGATAAGAGAAAAAGGAAAAACTGTGATAGAATGCACAAGCGATAGAAAAAGCTCTCAAGATCAAGTGGTGAAATTCTGTTTTATCCTTCTGATTTCCCTTCAGCGCATAAAAAAATTCATTTACAAAATAATCCTTTTTGTAGTAATTAGATTCTGTACATTCCAACATCTCAGTCGGTTTGTGCTTATTTCTGTTTATATAGCCAACAATATCCAAAACACAACATCTCCTCTCTGACCTCATTCCTTAGCGCACCATCCTAATCTCTCAACTCAACAACCTATTAACAATCCCTCCATCGACGACAATGTAAGTCAAAATATCATCTCACATATTGTAGGAAATGAACATCTAGTCCCACTTCACAACAATAGCTCTAGCATTTGTCCAAGAAATCTGTCCTTCCCTGGGGACCCACAAGCAAGAAATAAAAAATTCAGCTGGTAGGTTTTATAGGGTATCAGATGTACATCACTACATCTACATCTGCAAAAACTTTATTTTTGAATAGAAAAAGTTCAATACTTCAAGATGCAATTCAACAGGTGCTTACACAAGAAAGAAAGACGAAACAAAATAACTTCAAAACAACCCAAGTGTCTGGCAATAGAAAGTCACACATCAAGTACCGAAGACAGTGTTCAATACCGTTTGCTATATCCAACATATCACTAGGCTACAACGGACAGGATCCCAGTAACTCTTCCATGAAACTTCTCCCTCTTCTATTTTCTACTAAAGTTATGTAACCAATACTACCAAACATTCGTCGCGAAATCACCATGGATAAAAACTTCAGACTTTACGAAAGGAATGCACGCGAAAGACAAAGATCGTACCTTTACTAACAAATTTATCTTCTAATTCCATATTACGCAATAGTTATACCCGACCTCCCTGCAACGACTAATTGGTATAAAAACATGGACAGAACAATTGAAGGGGGCTACTAGTTCTTCAGTTTCCATAATGTAGCTAGTCGATTGAAACAACCCGAAAACCGCACCACACAACGCTTGCAGCTAAAACTAGAAGGAACAAAAATTAAAAAAAATTAAAAAAAATAATAATTAACTGCTGAAAGAGAACTAAATGTGCTTTGCAAACAAGCTAGCTACCACCCATGCAAATACAAAATATACTTATTCATACAAATTGTAATATTTATACAAAATTATAAAATATAAAATGCATATATTGAATTTATATAACAAGATAACCAAATAAATCTTTGGCATGCACATTGTGTGAATTTACCGCAATTAAATCAAAGCTTTTTATTTAAAAAAAGAAAAGGGAATACTTCGATTTAAATGGACAATAAAATAATAAAGATTCGAAATTTTTAAGCAAACGAAAAGTGGCTAACAAGAAAACGCAGAAAACGAAAGCAGACAAATGGATCTGCGCTCGGAAAGAGGTAAGAAATCAGAAAAATTCAAAGGAAAATACAAAAACGAAACCACGGCGGATTGAGAGACGGACCTGGCGGAGAATGGGAGCGGAACCCTAGGGTTTTTGGCGATTCCCGGCCGAAGAATTTGCCTTCGCGGAGCAGAGAATCAGAGAGAGAGAGAGAGAGAGAGAAAGCGAGGAGAGAGAGAGAGACTCGGTTGTTAGTTGGTTTTGTGAGGGAAAGCAGCTTGTACGAGTTGTTCACGTTTTGGAGAAGGGGCGTTGAGGGGGAAAATCACGCGCAGAGGATTCGCGTCCGGAACGCTGCAGAGGGGTTGGCTCTGCCCCGCAGAAAAGGTACAAGGAGCACTTCCAGGCGATGTGATTGGTCGGTGCGGCATTATATGGTTTAAAGGCGCGTGAGAGTGCATTATCCATATTTACTTTTCTATTATTTTGGTCATCAGAGATTGCTGGAAAAAATATATATATATATATTGTATTTACGTCCATGTCATTCAGCGAATAAAAAAAAAATCCATATCATTCAGTAGTTTACACTCTGGTAATTTGTTCCATGATGATTAGGGCTAGTAATTTTGGACAGGACGACTCGAAATTTGTACGAAGATAGACCACGAGTATATAACCACGAGATATTTATGTTGACGAAATACAGATATGTAGATAAAAGCGTACATATATTTTTATTTGATTAGTACATAATGTCATCGTAAATTTGTGACAGTATACTAGTGTCATACAAATCTTTCTCGTGAGTAGATAGATTTGGTGGGTGATTTGAGTAGTTGGACATTACAGTCTTTATATTTTTTTTGTCAGGGTGAGATGGGGAGGGTACAAAAATGGGGAAGAAAATGGACTCAGAATTCCATCAGATGCTTCCATCTTTCTTTGTCTATCCTTTTTTGTTATTGTTCATGGCATGTTATAGTGTAACATGTACGTACCCATCTTTACAAGTTATGAAATTTAAGACCAAACAGTGAACTTTTTGTTGCTACCCATTGTTTGGTTTTTGAGAAAATTGTGGGAGGAGAAAAGGAAAGGGTCATTGAATTGTCAAATAAAGGTACCCAATGACAAATTGTTGTGTTGTATTCGTCAGTTACATGGAAATTCAAACAATATTTTGATCGAGATAAATTTCGATAAGACTGGTATAGAGTAGTCATCGCACAGATAGAATAAGTGGCGAGTTAAATAAAACAAAAATACAAAAGGCTCTCATGATTTTGTGAGAGTGTTCGATAAAGGACGGGTCACATTCCTAATTTTACCCAACTTGTAACGTTGTAGAAAGTACAATGTAAATTTTTCCGGTCGCATGCCGATTCTACCTACCAATGCCATGACCAAGCGTAATTATTTGCAGTAGGACCAAAATTGAATGGCCGGCCAGAAGTCATGTCTTGCGGCCTTTAGAATGATGATTCCAAAAACAATTAGATGCTTTGCTTGTGCTGCTGGGAACAGCTGCAAAGTGATTTGAGAGCATACATAACGCAAGTAATCACAGGCATTCTCAGAAAACAAGGACGATTGCCTTTAAGTGAAGAGTATGGATGGCATTTACGCATATTAAACCTCACCCAAAGCAGACAGCTATTTAAGGATTTCACCCACCAAAACTTTGATAAAGTTACTTGTAATTTTCCCCAACTCACTTTACATGTAACAAGTAAATCGCAACTCTAGCGTTCTTGGTCAATCATACAAAATGACCATTTAAAAATCATGTTTCTTACTTAAAAACAGGAAAATTTTAACAACTTAAGGTGACTTCTAATTTGATTGATTTTTTCACATAATTAATCTTTAAAGCGTTATCCTTAAAGTAAAAAGTTCAAATTATCAAACAACATTACAGGATGAGTAAGAGAAGCCGAGAAGGTAAAATTAGAAGGTTCAAGAGAAGGTTACAATGCTTTGCAAGTTTCTCCCCATGTGACATTGCAGTAGTCAGATGTCACGATACCAATGTGTATTCAGTACACTTAAGTCTCCATCGTTGGAATGACATGAAAATATTCTTACTTGTGACCCCCCAAGTGCAATCACAGCAGTTAAATCATTTTCAAGGTGGATGATTAGATTATGTGCAAGCACTAAGAATCTTATTAAAATACTAATCATGCTTATTCCTCAAAGCCATAAGGCAATAAACAAATAATTAGACAGTCAAACCAATATTAAAGGTAAATGTATTAATATTTCTAACCATCTTACAATTCTTAATCAAACGGAAAGAAAGTAACAACACTGCAGGCCGTGGCATATAATACTTGTATACATACAAGACAGAAGGATCACTTATTGCCCCTTTCATTGTTCGGATCAAGCAAATGTCTTAATACCTAATTTGATTTGCTTAAGTAGCATCGGTCTTCGAGTCGGCAACCGGGCGTCGTCGCATATGAGAGGCATCGCAACTAGAGACCCTGCAAAGTGGGAATAACGAACAAAAAGAAAGTTTGACATCAATTTACTAACAACAAATGTGAAACTGTTAAAAGTGCGGTATTTGCAAATTTCTGAGGTCAACTACTCTAAAGATTTGATCCAAGATATTGGTGATTAACTGCTCAATAGGTAAAAAGCAAAGAATCAAAAGGATACCTAAAATCTCTGTCATCACAAAGATGGCTTTCAGGAAAAGCAAACTAAACAGATCTGATGCATGTATTCCATATTGCACCAATCAAAAGGTCTTCAAGAATTAGCATCTTAGCCGGACATGGACTTGCATTCACGAGGCCAAACCAAACAAAGCCAAGATTCTAAAGTTCAAATGTTCTCCAATAACAATTAGTCTAGCATGCCTAGATGCAAATTCGCAGTTCGCAATCAGCTCCATACCAACAAGAATCTTGGGCCTACAGCTATGACAATGTGCACACAACCCTTCAAAGGTTTTGTATAAAGGACTTGGTCGGCACTGAAAGTGTAACCAACCAGAGCACCAACAAGTAACAACCTTGGCATTCATGTTTGCATAACGAAAATGATATATCTTGTGAGCCATTGTTGTTGCTAATGTATTTTCATTAAAAGGTAATCTGATTCCCAGTAATCTAGTATGCAGCCACATATTTTTCTACATTCATTGTCGTTGTTGGAAATGAAATCCACAAGCATCCTTGACTGTAAGGTCCATAAGGCTTAAACCAACGTATATTTCCATTTACCATATATGCCATCCCATGGCATTTTCCAAAAATACCAAAAAGTAATGGCCAGATAAACCCAAATGACAAATACTGAGGGCTAACGACTTGATATCAAATTATTTCAACGGCACACTAAGAAACTCATACAATATAGTGCTCGAATTCTAAAAATCCCACAAATGGAATTATCTCCCATGCATAATTGGCATAAATTTCAGTATTCAGATACAAGACTGATAACAAATGATTTGATTCTTTTACAATTCCAAACCACCAAAACTAAATAACGGCCCAGCTCATATTCAGAACTGCTCTCCTAAGGTCCTCATTTTGAGGACGTGTGGGGTCCTTTTTCATATGAGCCCTCAGATTAATCTTATGGTACACTACAACTTAAAACTATTAACAATCGAGCAATGTTGCGAATTAGCTTTAGAATTTGAGAATTTTGGGTCACTTCAATGCAAAATGTTGGGACATTCTTAAAAGATTCAGTGGTTAAAGACGCCAACACGTTGTCATGAAAGAGATGCATTTAACAAGTATTCCCCTTTCAGAATTCTTAGAAACAATCCAGTTTCGGGATTGGTTCGGCAACTATTCAAGCTAAAGAAAATATCACATTCACTATGGGTCCGTAAATATTAGCATAAATTCGATTCCTTTAGTTTAAAGAGATTAAAGCAGAACTCAAAATTCATGGGCAAGTCATCAAAATCTGAACAAATCGCTTTCAATTCAACAACCACAAATTCAAAAAGCATTCCACCTGATAGCTACATACCCTAATCGCAATCCATGCATATACAAATCACAAATTCAAAACCCTAGCTCCCAAATTAACCAGTTATAAATCTGAAAGAAAATTGAATTAATTTAAATTAAAACCTGCTAAGAAGAGGAATGCCGGCCCTCGCAAGCAGGGCTCTCGTCGAAGTTCTTAGAGGGGTACTTGGCGGAGACCATGCCGACCTCGAACACCAAGTTGTCGCCGCTGGACCGGATTCCGGTGATCGACCACCACTGGAAGAAGGCCCGGACGCTGATGCCGTTGATCTCGGCGATTTTTCCCTCGACGATCTTTCCAGTGATTTTCTTCGAGTAGGTAGCCAGGTAATTGTCGGGTGGGAGGGTTACCTTGCACGCGCCGCCGAGGTCAACGATGAAGTCGCCGGTGGTGCGGTTGATGGTGTAGTTCTTGACGGCGGTGGGGAGGAGACCGATTGGGAAGCCATAGTTGGTGAGCTCGGTGTGAGCCGGCGATGGGCTTGAAATTGAGTTCCGGTTCGGGGTGTTCGGGTCAGTGGTTTGGGAGGTGAGGGGGAGGAGGAGGAGGAGAGAGAAGCAGACGAAGAGAGATTTCGCCATTGCGGTTTTTCAATTTTTTCCTTTTTCTTTTTTTTTTCTTTCTGGTTTTTAGGTTAATAATTTTGTAGATATTTTTCAGAAGTGAGAAGAAAGAGCTGCGAATATTCGCTCTCTATTAATCTGTTGGCGATGATACCGAGACTTTGCAATTTTTAACGACTTGACATGAAATGTACAATGATAATAAATTTTGAGTTAAAATATTAACTAATCAGATCACTTGTTAACAGATTCTTAACATGTCTATCTGTAAGTAATCCATTTCAACCCGTTAACCTAAACGATAGTTACATAGTCCTTTATAGCGCGTTTACTAATCCGTAATCAAATTGAGGAGGAATTGAAATGAGGTGGAATCAGAATCAGATTCTACAAAAACTGTCCGGAATCATAATACAATTCTATAAAGCTGTTTACTAATTCAGCAGAATCTGAATATAAACTAGTATGATTACTAAAATGTCCTTGTCTCAAATCAAATATTTTTAATCACATTTTCATTAGTTATTTTTAATCACATTTTCATTACTAAAATGCCCTTTAGTTCTTTATATTTATTTTTATTTCATCTATATTTATTTTTAATCACATTTTCATTAGTTATTTTAAAATGCCCTCATTCACTTCACTTCCTCAGCACCGCCATACCCCAATCCTCCAACACCACTCTCCCAAATCATCTTCCCAGTTCCCATCCCGCAAAAGAAAATACTATTTTAAGAACCTAGCCAAATTCATCTTCCCAGTTCCTACCCTGCAGAAAATATTCCGGAAAGCAATTGGAGCCAAGGATCAGACGAGCATCAACATCGCCAACAACACGAGCAATTTGGCCTCGAACTTCGAGGTCCCGATTGTCAAACCAACGTCACACGAGGATGAGCCGGCTGTGTCAACGGTGTCAAAGCGTTTGTCAAAGCATCTGCGAAGCCTCTTGATAAGAGTGCATAATAGGAAAGAAGAAATGCATTCCCGATTCCTTCACCATCCTAGAATCCAAATACCTCACCCATGGAGGGAGTCCAATTCCTCCAATTTCAAGAATTGAATTCTATTTTTCATGTGGGTTCCATACACTGTTGACTCCTCTAAATTGTAGTAAGCACAAGAGTTATCCGTAATCGGAATCGGATTCCTTATTTTCATTCCGATTACGGGTGCGTAAACACGTCCTTAGATTTGTAGGATTTAGGGTTTACGATTAAGATATGTAGATGCTAATTTAATGACGTAGATATATACTAATTTAATATGATATTGTTTATTCAATTATTTATTGAATTAAAATATATTTTTTAAATGAATTTGATACGGCAAACACAGTACCATATTGAGGGCCACTGCACTGAAATCCCACTCGTTGCGCTGCCTTTTTAATTAAAATTGGGCCGAATTCCGTTTCAAATATAAGCATAAGTTCATCTTCAATCGAAGGGTCTAGAAAGGCAAATGATCGAAAATAATTCGAAAATCGTCTTAAACTGAGGGTTAGGCCAGAGGGCTCATGGAATCTGAGAGGGCCCCAAGGAATCTGAAAGGGCCAAAGGGCTGGCCAGAAAAAAACACCAATTCTGTCGATTATAATTGACATGAATGCTTAAACTAAAATTTGAATCCAACGGCTAGTTGGCGCCAGTTACCGTTGGATTCAAATATATATATATATTAGATTTTTTGGGCCTTTTTTTTTTTAATTCTTAAAAATTCTAATTTTTTTCCCTATAAATATGTAAATCATTCATTCCCCATTCCTTTAAATTTAATTTGTAGTTTTTAAATTTAATTCGTCGTTTTTAAATATAAGTTGTAATTTTTAAATTTAAGTTGTTGTTGGATTTGAATTTAAGTTGTTGTAGTTTTCAAATTTAAATAATAAATTATGTTTAACCCTTTGGCCCTCAGTTGGAAACGGTTTTTTGTGACAAGGCTAAAACGAGCTTTATGGCCCTTTGGACCTTGGTTGGAGACGGAGGCAAATATGACCATGTACTGTTCATTAAAATATTAATATTTTGGAAGGCCAGAGGACTAAAACAAACCCTTTGGCCAACCCTCAGTTGGAGATGGCCTAATAAGCCTAAGCGGGGGCCAAGTCCAATCCTAGAATCATATTATATGACTTTTGTCCACGGCATTTTTTTTATTATTTATGTGTGAACGTTGTGATTTAACCAAAAGTCAATTAGTTAAATTTGGGCAAGTGGCCATTTATTATAGTAGCAGAAATGTGTTGAGTTTTTGCATAACAGTATATGTTTGAATCCTATTATTAGCTAATCTAACATCTATCTAACAAAATCTATTGTTTGACAAAAACAAAAAAATTAGTTAAATTTGGACCGCTCACTGCTGCAAAAGAAATGTGTGAAAAAATAATTTCTGCCAATTAGACTTTCCTTCTTCTTCTCTCTTTCTCGATCCTCAGTCTCTGTTACTCGAAAAGAAATGTGCGGGAAAAGAAATGTGATAATGTTAGAGGAAGAAATAAGGAAGTGTTATTAATGTTAAAAGAAAATCATATTCTCTGATGAAGACAAAAAATCGAATTTATGAAGACAAAAAATCAAATTTACTCCTTATATTCATCTATATCTATATATATAAAGTGAGAAGGCCAGTTTGGTGAAGCATTCAGAAATACCAAGAAAACCCCTTTGTTTTCTTCACAATCCAAATCCACAAAAATTAGAAAATGGGGACAAACTGGTAAAAACAAAACTACTGTGTTGAAGGACAAAAAAAAAAAATAATCAAACAAAAAAAAAAAATAATCAAAAGTGAATACATGCTAAAAATGATGTAGGAGGAATAAGCGCCAACCAGTTGACGGTTTCATCTGGAGGATTCCCATGATCTGAACTGAGTTTAGTGGGAGGTTCAAGAGTAACTACCCACACCCCACTAATATTTAGAGATGAATAACCGAAAGGAAATCCATTTTCGTTTTCACGAGATTAGTGTGTGGTTTCCATTCGTTCGAAATAGAAAAAGGATTGAAAAAATCAGTCGCAAATCTCCTTCTTTGTTGTTGCCATTCTGGGTTTTGTGCTCATGCAACAGGCTTTTCAAAATCAGGTACACCACTTTCTGAATTATGTATTAATTTTGTATTTGTGATTTTGCGGGTTGTTTTGAATTTACGGATGGCTTTTTCTAGGTTTGGTGAATTTACAGGGGAGAGGGAGAGAGAGGCCTATTGATTTAAACTCTTTTGCTAAAAGCTTCTAATTCATCCTTTATTTCTTTTTTCATCTGGGCAAAATTTTTGATGGATTTATGTATTTTTTTTTTTCCCCTTGAATTCGAACTCCAATCTGAATTATGGATTCAGAAAAAACAAATTAATGAATTTTTTATTTGCGTGCATGTTGGTCCTGTAACCGCATGATTTGATAATCCGACCGCAAAGCTAATCTTTTCTGTATGTTTTTGGGTTGCAGACCTGGACTGTCGAATGGAGAGGATGAAAAGCAACTGCAGGAAAGCGGCAATGGAGACCCGGCATCAGCATTTTCAAGTCGATCTGGGTAATCTCATAGCCTTCGACCCTCATCACAGATTCCCCTCCATCCCCTTCTCTAAGTTATTTTTCTTTACTTATTCAATATCTCTATTTTTTGGTAATATTTTGTATACTTCTGGGCTTTTTGAAATTATTGCTCTTGAGAAATTAATTGAAAATTTACTTTTGGAAATTGGGATTTTATTTGGATTAATCCCATCAGTAAAGTGGCAGTCATAAGTGAAATAATGAATTTATCACACTATGCTGATGGGTTTTTGTTCAGTGGGTGAAATTCTGATTTGTTTTTTTCATGGTATTTAGGGAGGAATTAGTGAAGGAATGTATAAAGAGAGGGACCGAGTTGGTTTAAGCTATTGCGAATAGTCTTTTCAACTCACATTCAACTGAAGGCATAGACGGTCCCATTGTGCACATGTTCGCTTCCTGAAACTAAGCTGCCAAGATAGAAAGCATGTGAGTCATTCATCTTATGATTCTCCAACGATTTTATTTTATTTATTTTTTTTATTTTTTAGGTTTGATCATGTATATGAGCATTTGGTAGTGAAACATGTATAGTGCTTCACAATTGAAAAGAAGTGGAATGGTAGTTTCAGGTAATTGTCGAGATTTTTGTCGATCCTCTTTTGTTGTGCTGCCAATTTACGGTTCCTATCATGTAAATTGGTTGACTAAAATGTTAGCGTATGCAAAAAGCCTTTTGCCAAAACAAAGGGTAAATCATTACTGACACTGTAGGAATTTTGAAACGTGTAGGTGGACCGTATTTGATTGAGAATAAGATACCGTGCAATATCGATTTTGGCATGAATGTTGGGGATGAGGTATACATCTTAAACCAGATTACTTAATTATAGTTAAATTAACTTTTTTTTTCTTTTTCTGTTATGTAGCTGAAGCAGCTAAAGTTGAGTGTTTTAATCGGTTGTATATATCACCCAGTTTACCTGTTCCTACTGCTGCTCAACAGGGACGAGTTTCACAGCAGGTGAGTGAAAATTCTGGGTTCTTAATTTTCTATTTTCTGATTGAAATTTGATGGTATATCTGATTCAATTGGAAGACTAAGCTAAAAGTACATGTGGTATTTTTTGGTTAATTTGTTGGTTTTTTGGATGGCTCTTCTGGGTTGTTGTTAATTGTATGTTTTCTGATTGAATTTGGCATCAATTTATCCAATGGATTAATGAGCTAAAACTACAAGTGGGGTTGTTTTGATTTTTGGGTTGTTTAATTTTCTGTTATTTTATTATGAGAAAATAAGGATTTGAACATGTTAATTAGCTAAGAATTAGTTTACATTGGACAATATATATGATTTTGGATTCGTGTTGGTGTAGCTAGGGAATTATATCTGTGGATGGATGTTGGGTTGGAAGGTCTACTCATAAAGAAGAACAAATCTAAGGGTAGAGTGAAACTGAAAAAGCAGCCAAACTTAAATTGCAATTTGCCAAAGAGCACGATTGGCCCTTTGTTTTAAAATTTTCATACTTCTCATTCTTATGTACCCTTATGTATCGGTAACGTGTATTCAACTTTAAAACTTTATCCGAAACCATTTGGTGGGTGTTTGGAATTTTGGAATTAGATTTTCAATTTGGTTTGTGAATTGCTAACTTTATCAACTCCTCTTGCTTAACCTCAATTATTTCAGTTGGCATTGGTTGCAGACCCATTTGTTGAGGCTCGAAGAAAAAGGAAGGGGGGAAAGTGTATTCTTGCCATAGATTTTCTGTTGGGAGTGAGCATTGAAGAAAAGGGAAGGTGATAACAGCGGAAGAGGTGGCTTTTTGCTTTTGGCCTTTTGTTTTCTTCATTTTGCTTAATGTTGAGACTTGAGAAAAGAACTTCTAATGTTGAACCCCAATTCGAAAAGATAATGTGAAGAAAACAAATATTCGTAATTGTTATTATGTCCAAGATCAAACCAATTATGAACAATTGCTGTCCTCTAACAAAAAAAATTTTGACCACTGTTTAGTTATTCATAATCTTCTTCGTAATCTCAAATATCCATGTAGTCCAAAATCATCCCTAAACACCAGCGGGGTTCGAGAAGGATTTTGAATATCATAACAGTTATTCATAATTATGATTTTGTTAAGGAACCTTGCGTACATGCATTGGTTTTTTTTTTTTTTTTAATCCATTTGAACCAAATCATCCCATCCCCATTTGCACCCCAACGACCAACAAAGCACCCCAAAATTTCTTAAGCTGTGTTGATCACAAATTATTGAAGATCATATCCTTAAACTAATGAACCAAAATTACTAATAAACATAATACCTAAGAAACCAAAATTACTAAAATTTTAAGGATATCACAACATTTTAGAGCTTATATGTGCATTGTTGAGTTATTAGAGCAAACTAATAAATATAATGAACCTACATTGAATACAAATTCTTCTTTGTCATGTGGTAGTTTTTTAGCCTCTTATTACGGGTTACACATTTCTATAAACTTTTTATATTATGTCCAGCCCACATCCGTCATTTATGATAGGGTTTAGGGGTATTAAAAAAGTTTAAAATTCTACTCATCCAGTTGACCTAAAAATTAAAACTCTATAAACAATGCTAATTTATAAAAGAAAAAAACATGAAAGCTAAATCATATCCAAGTCCTAACACCAACCGAGAAGTGTATATAAGCCCGTCATTTCCTTGCACTAATACTTATTACACTTCAAAAGTATTTTGTGATCATTTTATTTTGTTCTTTTGTATTATAGTGATATGTAGATAAATGTTTCTTCTTCTTCTTCTGTTCATAGGCATCTACGTAGACTTTTTCGTATTTATGGAATGTCACAGAATTTGTATTCAATTTAGGTTCATTTATTTTTAAATTTTTTAGACAAATTTTTCCATGGAGCGTGGCCAAAGTCGTGCAAGACAATGGCGTCAATCATTGAGTCCTGAAGAACATCAAAGATATCTAGCTCGACGACGTCTAATAGCACAAGAAAAAAGACAACAAATTCCAACTCTATATGATGATCATACTATGACATCCCCCAGTAACATACAACAAGAAATTCCTGGTATTTATTTCATATTCCTTTTTCTTTAACTCATACTAATGCAAAAAAAAAAAAAAAAAATCTAATTTCTAATTTTTCTTTTAACTATGCAACAAGTAGGTCCCAATAATATACAAGAACGGGTTCAGTTGGCTAACTATGATGTTGAGGTCGACCCCAGTAATATAGAACAACAAATTCCTGGTATTTATTTCAATTTCTTTATTTGTATTTGTTTCACACTTAAAAAATTAGGTTATTTTTTAAGAACAAAATTTAGTGAATTGAAATCTCATTGTATTCTTTTCTTCAATACTTTCATATTGATCTCAATGTTGTAGTTATTTTTAGTGGTAGTCTTACGAAATATTAGACTCACAACTAAATATATTAAATATTAAAGACAAAAATTTTAACTAATCGTATTATAATGTGGTCTATTTATTAGAACAAATTGAGCATGAAAGCGCGAATTCAAGGGTTTTGTCAGATATCACAAATCATGATGACCAAACTTCTACTAGAATGCGTACTCATATGGGACAGTTGGCACATTCAAATAGGTCACAAATATCTTATGGGATGCTCTCAATTCCTCCCCACAATGGTGAGCTTAGTATATAATTTTATCTTTATATAGATATGTGATTAGTTACAAAGAAAATTCTTATACTGAATGTTGGATATTCATGTAAAAATATCAGAAGAAGAACATGCAAATAGAACCAATTGTCATGTGCGCCAAACCAGAGGAAGAAGAAACCACAATTGTGCTAGAAATTATAATGAGAATCGGGGTATCCTAGGTTGCCAATTATCTGCTCCAACCACATGTCCGTACTGCTATGCACGATTGTTTGCTCGAGAAACTTTGAATATGTGTTGCTTGAAAGGAAGAATTGTTTTACCCCCAATACAATCCCCACCAGAAATGGTTGCTCTTTTCTCTGACCAAACAAATGAGGGTAGACACTTCAGGCAAAATATTCGAGCTTACAATCATGCATTTGCATTCACTTCAATGGGAGTACACGTGGATGAAAGAATTAATATTGGTGGTCGTGGGATTTACACATTTCGTGCTCAAGGTGCATTATATCATAAGATTGGTGGACTTTTACCAAATGAAGGGAACAGACCGCGATTTTTACAAGCTTATATATATGACACTGAGCATGAAGTTGAAAACCGAATGTGTGAAAGTGAAGTTTTAGATAGACGTGTGGTTGAAAAGATACAACATATGTTGAACAACCATAATCCTTTTGTTCATACATTGCGAAGCCTCGGACAACGCCAAGATTTGCCGAATTGCAAGTTGATCCTAAAAGAGCAACCAATAGATCGGCGTCAGTATAGTCTACCATCAGCATCACAAGTTGCGGCAATTATAATAGATGGAGATAATGCCACAATTGCAAATGGAAGGGATATCGTGGTGGAGACAATTAGTGGAAGACTTTCTCACGTTCGAGACTATGTTGGATTTTATGATCCCTTACAATATCCACTATTGCTGCCTTACGGTACATATGGATGGGATGTTAACAGTCGTGATGATGGTGGAAGAGCAATAACATGTTGCGACTATTATGCTTATATGTTACAGGTTTGTACTGATAACATAATTTACTTCCCGGTATATATAGATGAATGATGATTCCTATATTAAAAGCAATATATGAAATTTGCTTTTGTAGATACGCCATAATGGATCATCACTTTTGCTTCGAGGTGGACGTCTCTTGCAACAATATGTTGTAGATAACTACATTAAAATTGAATCACAAAAACTTAGATGGTTGCGTTCTAATCAAGCCACAGTTAGAGCGGATCTCTACAAAGGACTTGAAGACTCTCTAAATGCAGGTCAACACAATGCAGGTATATATATCGTTTCAGTCATCGTTATTTAGAAAATTAACTTTGTTTAAAGTGTGTACAATATATATAGCTAATTGAAAATAAAATATTATTAGGTAGCATCGGGCGTAGAATTATTTTACCATCATCATTTGTTGGAAGCCCACGTGACATGTACCAACGATATCAAGACGCAATGACTTTGGTTCAAAGATTCGGAAAGCCAGATCTTTTTATTACCATGACATGTAACCCAAGTTGGGAAGAAATCAAAAGCGAATTACTCGCTGGACAAACTCCACAAGATCGCCCTGACTTACTCACTAGAGTATTTCGTGCAAAACTTGAGCAACTAAAAGAAGACATCATTGAAAAGGGGGTATTGGGCAGTGTTGTTGCTTACGCATACGTTATTGAGTTTCAGAAACGTGGTCTTCCACATGTGCATATGCTGGTTGTGTTAGATGAAAATGATAAGATCAATAACCCAGATGAGTATGACCGAATTGTTAGAGCTGAAATACCAAATGAAGATGTAGAGCCTCAACTTTATAATGTGGTGTTAAAGCATATGATTCATGGCCCGTGTGGGATTCATAATCCTCTATCTCCATGTATGAAAAATGGGAGTTGTAAGAGAAAGTTTCCCAAACCATTTGCACCAGTCACCGTTCAAGGGAATGATTCGTATCCAATTTATCAAAGGCGAGGAAATCGATTGCCCGTCTCACTTAATCGACAAGGAAATATAATGGTTGATAATAGTTGGGTCATTCCATATAATCCATGGTTGCTGTTAAGGTATGATTGTCACATCAATGTCGAAATTTGCGCAAGCATAAAAAGTGTCAAGTACTTATATAAGTATGTTTACAAAGGCCCAGACAGAGTGACAGTTGAAGTGCAATCAGACCCTCAATACGATGAAATAAAGCAATTTCAGGATGCAAGATGGGTTTGCGCACCAGAGGCATTATGGAAAATATTCAAGTTCATTATTAATCGAATTTATCCATCTGTTGAGCGAATGCAAATACATCTTCCTAATATGCACCAAGTTCAGTTTCGTGCTGATGAAAGCATAACAAATATTCTACATGATGAGAGTACAAGAAAGACAATGTTGACTGAATTTTTTACACTTAATCATGTGGATGCAGAAGCGCGACATTATTTATACATGGAGATACCATCACATTACAGACGGATTCAAGCTCAAAGAAAGTGGTCTAAAAGAAAGAATCGTAACAAGGTTATTGGGCGAATATATGCAGTTTCACCTGCTGAAGGCGAAAAATATTACCTTCGGATTCTTCTTAATCATGTTAGAGGACCAACATCCTTCACAAACTTGAGAACAGTTAATGGGGTTTTGCATCCAACATTTAAGCAAGCAGCAGAACAATGAGGTTTGTCAGAAAGAGATGACAGTATTCGACAATGTTTGTTAGAGGCCTCCACAATTCAGATGCCGTCGGCTTTAAGAAGATTATTCGTCACCATATTGGTATATTGTGCACCAATTGGTGTTCGAGGGTTATGGGATGAGTTCTGTCCATTCATGATGGAAGATTATGTTTCCATGACTAACATAACTCCCACACTTGCTACCAACATACTCTTGCGTGAGTTGAACATACTTTTGGTTCAATTTAACAAGAGTATAAACGAGTTTGATTTGCCCCAAATGACAAGAGGAAATGAATCAAGTTCAGGAATGACCGGATGTATTGAAGATGAAATATCCATATGTATTCCACAACAAGATCTTGATGCAATTGAACGCTTAAATGATGACCAAAAAAGTGCGTTTAACATAATAATGGGTGCAGTTCAACGATCGGATAATGCAACTTTTTTTGTGGATGGTCCCGGTGGAACTGGAAAAACTTACTTATATCGCGCATTGTTAGCAAGCTTGAGAAGGTTGGGGCACATAGTATTAGCAACAGCATCATCTGGAATAGCAGCTACGATATTGCCTGGTGGGAGGACAGCACATTCTAAATTCAAGATACCACTTAGTCTCGATGCATCATCGATGTGTTCGATCGGTAAACAATCTGATTTAGCAAAGCTAATACAAAAGGCAAAGGCAATTATTTGGGATGAAGCAACAATGACGCATCGTCATGCATTTGAAGCACTCGATCGAACGTTCAGAGACTTAACAGATATTGACTTACCATTTGGGGGGAAGATAATGATATTTGGGGGAGATTTTCGACAAGTTCTTCCTGTTATTCGGAAAGGAACCAAGTCCGAACTAATCCAAGCAAGTGTTGTTAAGGCATCATTTTGGTCACAAGTAAAGATTTTAAAACTCAAACAAAACATGAGATCCATAAATGATTGTGAATTTTCAGAATTTTTACTTCGTGTTGGTGATGGGAATGAAGATGTTATTATGGATGATATGGTAAAACTACCTGAATGCATGGTGATACCATGGGAGAGTGAGCATTCCATTAATCAATTAATTGCCAAAATCTTCCCTGACTTAGAGGATCATATAAATGATGCAACCTACATGGTGGAAAGGGCAGTGGTAACTCCTACAAATGAAGACGTTGATATGTTGAATGAAAAGATAATCAATATGTTTCCGGGTTTAGAAGAGACAATGTATTCATTTGATTCAGTTGAGGATGACGCAAGGAATTTGTATCAGCCAGAGTTCTTGAATTCAATCTCACTTGGTGGTTTGCCTCCGCACAAGTTAACTCTGAAAAGAGGTGCTCCAATCATGCTTTTAAGAAATATTGATCCGAAATTGGGATTGTGTAATGGTACAAGATTATTGTGTCGTGGTTCTTACCGAAATCTTATTGATGCTGAAATTCTAACTGGACAATTTGCCGGATCCAGAGTTTTCTTACCAAGAATCCCTCTCAAAAGTACTGATACTGCTGGGCTTCCATTTGAACTTACAAGAAAGCAATTTCCAGTGAAACTAAGTTTCTCTATCACTATAAACAAATCTCAAGGTCAGACAATACCACATGTAGGCGTTTACCTTCCAGATCATGTCTTCAGCCATGGACAATTATATGTGGCTTTATCGAGGGGGGTCTCAAAGTCAACCACAACCGTGTTAGTAAAAAGTGGCTCCATAGTAGGCCAACAAGGTGTATTTACACGGAATGTAGTATACAAAGAAGTCTTGCTTCATTCCAGCTAATTATGGTGATTCCTAATAGGTAACAGCTTTATTAACGATAACCTTTCAGCATGCATTTCTCACTTATCAATTAAGTCTTTTTATTTGATTTTTAATTTTCTCACTATCGTTTGTAGATTGGCAATGAAAATTTGAAGCATCAATCATGAACAAATGGGTGGAAATTGCAGCATTGATGTCAATATGTAAACTTTCTTTTCAAAAGAAACAGTGACATATACACTCTATGAGTATTGTGAATAATGTACATATTGTTATGTAGGATTTATATTTTGACATTTAAATTGTTTTGTATTTTGGTACGAGTACTTACTGTTTTCATCTACTATTTTTTATTTATTTACATATACTTGCTATCGTTCATAGGCTTTAGGTAGGAACTTGCATCTAAAATCGTATGTTGTTTGATAAGTGCATGAATAACATTTAAATCATTACTTTACACAAAGTAAAAATGAAAAACATGATAACTTTTTAGGACGTGCATGATAAAAAAAAAGTTCCTCTTTGCACACTACATTTAAAGTATATCTTGACAATTACAATGGGAAAAACTAACACAATACACCTTTAGGGGCGCGTAGCGCCCGTGATGCAAAAATGCCTCTCGCACGCACGTTAGTGCGTGCAGAGAGGCTAGTATACATAAAAAATCGAATCTTTTTCGTAATTTTGATACATTTAATTTAGACTAATCCCTTTGTAATTTTGATAAATTTAATTTAGACTAATCCCTTTGTACATTTACTCCTCATATCCATATCATTGAATTTATTTTAATAAGATCTTTAATATGAGTCTAATATTGATCCTTTAAATAATTTAGTTTTGGTACTCAAAGGAAATCATAATCATAAATAATAGCAACACACATTGACAAATTTAGAAAAGTTGACCATCTCTTATTTAATAGCAACACTCTTGATAACTTGACAAGTTCTTATTAGACAACTCTACAAGTTTGACTCCGTGCCGCACTTGCTGAATATACATTCATTCAAGATATAGTGCAACCACTCTAGTTAATATGGTTACCATCATGTATGCGTCTCACTTTGTGGTCAGGTGGCTTCACTCTTGACAATGTGATAACTTTTTATTAGACAACCTTACATGTCCGGTCATGTGGCGCTCTTACTAAATGCTCACTAATTCAAAACACGAAATTTCTAATTTGTTCTAGTTTATATGGTTACAATTGTCAAGAAAAATTTGACATTTACAACTGTAAAGAGATCTTATTTAGGCCTCAAATCTAAATGCCCCAAACCTGCTAAGAAGAGGAGTGGTGTTAGGCACCTGGGAACATATTAGTCAATTGTTAGGCTGCTAATTAATTTAAATTGTAATGTTCCTTAATATGTTTTCGTTTTGTATTTGGTTTTGACTGGGTCCTGTGAGTTCCCACTTAGCATATGGTTTAAACTAGGGCTGGGCACGGGCCGGGCCGGGCCCAATTTTGAAGGGACCGGACCGGACCTAAGTTCAAAGAGAACGGGCCGGGCCGGGCCGGGGATTACATTTTTTAATATAAGAACCGGACATTACCCGGCCCGGTTGGAACGGGCCGGTTCGGGCCGGGTCCACGGGTCCCTTTTTTTTTTTTTTTTTTTTTTTTTTGGTTGTTTGAAAGAAAAAAAAAATTGTACAGAACTAAATACAAAGTTAAGTCTGAATTCCCGCTTGTCTGAGGTGGGCTTGATTTATGAGAATCACGCTGCATCCATGAAGGAAAACCAAGAGATGCAGTGCCTGGACTTGCAGGAACATGAGAATTCCCTAGGTTCTCTACATAGTCCTGTGAATCATCGTATGTATTGTTTAAATCAATGTCATTTAACTGGAACCTTCTACTTGCAGCTTCCGGTGTAACTGATTTGGATTCAGAACTGTCTCTTGACGCAGGTAGTATCGGACAGTGTCCTTTAGACCTTAAAGGGTCCTCAGTATTAACACCAGCATTCTTATCTAGAACCTTTCGTGCAGTCTGGACAGATGTCCCACTGTCAAATAAACCTTGAGATCCCTGCAGCAATGTAGATATGTTTCTTCCATCAGCCGTACCAGCAACATTGGCTAAGCTCCTCAACAAATGAGATACGACATCCTGATCCTTTGTTTGATCAGAACTACTAGCTGCAATTTATATATGGCATAATATGTGGATTCAAATAAGTCTGAGATAGAATGCTTCACTAAGACAGAAGTGTACAATGAATAAGGCAAGTACTTACAGTGCATATTTGAGAGTATTCTCAGCAAGCTAATCAATAGATAACTGCTTCCGCTTTCATTGTTTAAAGAGCCTCCATTAACTGCAGTATCAGGATGTGCTTTTCTTCTCCTCCTATTATGGGCAGCCAAACGCCTACGACAACTTCTCTTCCCTTCATCAAACTCTTGAAGAGCATGAAACCTGTCCATGAGTGTTAACCCCGTTACATTTAATTCAACAAAAGAAAACTTCTGCAGAACTCAACAATACCAAAAGAAGATTGATGAACAGCCACGGACAACAAACGCATGACAAAAAAATTTACACAACCAAACTCTGTATTTCAAGTTAATTCAAGAAAATCGGGGAAATGTTTCAACCAAATAATTCAAGAAAATCCCATTCCAAACCCTTTTTCCCATTCCAAACCCTTTTTCCAAACCCAAGTTAATTCAAGAAAATCCAAGTTAATCCAAGTTAATTCAAGTTAATTCAAGAAAATCCAAGTTAATTCAAGAAAATCCCATTCCAAACCCTTTTTCCCAACCCCCTTCAAATCCGGCACCATCACACCACCAAAATTGCGAGCCTTTCCTCCGATTACAAAGCCCTCAGTGGAGCAACCAACCATGTTCCAAGTGCAAGGATCAACGGAGTTTATATCCCAACCGGCCATCACAAGCAACTCATCCTTCATATCTCTCTTCACCGACATCAATGCCGCCACTAAAACCCCACCAAAAACAAGAGCATCACACACACAATTTCACCTTAATTTAAGAACTCAACAAAACCCCTAAATCTAGAAAACCCTAATTTCATTTTGAACATAAAAATGTAAACCCAGAGAACTCACTCACCGCAAATCCAACTCACCCCCAACACATTTCAACAGAGAAACCAAACTAAATCCCAAAAGAACAAAAACCCAGCTCCAAAAATCAAATAAAAACAGACCCAGATGACCATTTCAATCAAATCACAACCAAAAAACAAGCAAGATCCATGTGAAAATCGCAACAAATGAAAGGAAGCAGAAGAAAATATTTACCTTGCTGGGTACACGAGTTGTTCGACTTCATTGATCGTCCCTTTAAGTTTGTCAGAGGGAGAGAAACTGATTTCCAGAGAGTGAGTCAGGAAAATAGATCGAAGCTTGATGATGATGGCAGCGGACGGAGGGAGGAAGATAGAAGCAAATCAGGATGAGAGAGGTCTGAGTGATGATGGTAGCGGTGGTGTATGGAGCTAGGATGATCGGAGAGAGTTAGGAGGAGAGAGGTCTGAGTGAAATGAGAGGAGTCGGGAGGAGAGTTCGAGAAGACTAGGAAGAGGAAACAATTTCTTCTATTATTCATTCTAGAAACGGGCCGGGCCGGGGGCCCGTCCACTTCTATTTCAAGATCCGCCCCGCCCCGTTAATATGGTATACCCGAACCGCCCCGCCCCGTTTTGTGTTTAGAAATTTTGGACCCGGCCCTTACCCGCCCCAAACAACGGGTACCCGCCCCTACCCGCGGGTCCAGGACCCGTTTGCCCAGCCCTAGTTTAAACACCTCCTCTCATTGTTCATTACGGTTTTCTGCTCTCATTGAATTTGCCTTTTTTCATAAACAGCACGACACGATCCAAAATTCAAATCATGTATATTTTTCTTGTAAATTGAGCTTGTAGTTTGATAAAAAAAATTTCTTTAAAAGGAACCAGTTAGTGGCTTCGCCACGCTAGTCCATCATTTCGAGAGTCGGGAAGATTCACAAAAGCATTTTAGCCTTCCATGTCCACCATTGTGCGATTTACTAACGTCATGAATCAAATTCAAGACGTGCCATGTGATAATTGTGTTGGATTATTAGATCATTATTATAATAAGTTTTCTTGTGAGCGAAGGATTAGAACAAGGCGGAGTCAAGGGTTACATTGGAAGGAGACAAATATAAAATATGGTCATTCTTGAGAAAAAGAACATAAGGAATGCCGTAATGCAAGAAATGCAATCCTTACAAGTGAAAAGGACTACTAAACCGTAGTGGTAATTACCAAGGAGAGTAAAGAGTTACAATTTTAAAATTTTGTCAGGTGAGAAGAGAATGTTGGGTGGCTTGCGATAAAAGTTGGGTGTGATTAGAAGAGCCGTTTCTTTCAGAATTTGTAGGTCTTGAACACAATAGATTTCGTAGCCCAACCAAGGCTCAGTGGTTTTTCAAACCTTCCAGCATTGAGTTTAGATTGGTGCATAAATCTTAAATAAGGGTTAATCTAGTCGGAACAAATTTATTAAGGAAAATATGCATCATTGGGATCCTCTTATGTATCATTTGGATGAACCATTGGCACCACTACTGCATCATCATGATCTTCTCGGCCTTGCCAGTTTATCTAGCTGCTTCGAGACGACGCGCATGCACCAGTTCACTGCTAAAAGAATCGAAATCAAATTCTAACGATCGAATATTGAAAAATGATCCTTTCAACAATTGGGATTTGTAAACTCGTCATGTCGTCCAAATTCCCTAGTTTCTACTCCTTTTCTACTAACCTGAGAGCGATAGTTACCTTGCAAGTCCGCGTAACAAATACACTGTGTTTGATGATGTTATTGCTGAAGCGAAAATTAAATAATACAAGCAAAATCCTCTTCTCTATCAATCCATTTAAACCAGTTTCTCTATGTCATTCACTACTTGCTCCGCTTCATTTCTCGAAAATCCTTTCCTCCAACCCGAATCCCATGTCACGTTCACCACTCTTCTACACATTATGTTTCTCTCCAACACTGCATCCATCATAGACTATCAACAAGAACCCTCTCACCAGCATGTTTGCTGTAATTTCTCAGATTCTCAATCCCACCGGCTCAACTTCGTACAACTCAATGGAAAATACTAACATCTGATTCCTAGGAAGTTAATATGGTTGTGCTGGCATGCATGCCCTTTAAAGTTCCTACCAGATGTCTTTTTTTAAACCAGAAAATACTAGTTGCTATAGATACGCAGTCAAGCAATCTGGTACAAGTTTGCGAGGGTTCCAAGTTAGAACAACCCATGATGTTCTGCTTCTAATATTATTTTTGGCTGTCTTTTTATTTTTGCTTTTTATGAGATCTTCCATTTGGATATTAATTTCCATTTTCTTTCGGTTTGTGTAACAGTACCTTCAGAAGTTGAAAATCATTGATCTCAGTTTTCCTTTTTTCTAAAAAAAATCACCAGACCTTTCACAACTCCCAAATCTTGAAGAATTGACATTGGAAAACTGTGAGAGTTTGTCCGAAATTCAATGGAACTTGGTTACTTCTCTTCCAAGGGATTTCTATAAGTCGAAATATGTTGAGACTCTTATACTTTCTCGTGTATGCAATGTTGAGAGAGATATAATGTGCAGAGGAGTGGTGAACGATAAAGCATAATTTGAAGTCTATTAAGGAGGTAAACTGGATCAGATTAATACTTAATATCATACATATACGTACATATAAACAGTGCTCAGATTAATGCCAGGCATCTTTAAGGCTACCATTGATTTTCTAACCTTAAAATTTAGTTCCTGGAATATATTTCTCAAATATTCTGGTGAATGTCTTGTATCGATTGATGTTGAAATGTTTCTAGAAACTACTTGCTAAAAAAAGTATGAAACATCGACTTGTCATTACTATCGAACTGTGAAAAGCGAAAAACAAAAGAGGCCGATGACGAAGCTGACGGTGATGCGTAATCCGCGGATTCAGATATGTGATGATGAGCTTGATGATGAGGATCCATCCCTTGGTCATACCTCGCAGGAAGTGGATCAAAAACATAACCGGCGTGGTCCAAATCATGCATATTTTCCTTCATAGGTTTGTTCCATATTAAATTGATAGGAAACTTCATTTTAATCTTTGGCAAAGATGACTTTTAGACTAAAATCATAAGTAAGATCAAAAATCTAATTTTAGTCCCTTGATACATTAATCACCTCATTTATTAATTATATTTTTTATGTTTTAATTATTTCTCTTTTTCTTCCTAATTTTAATGTATTAATTTTATTTCATTGTAATTATAATTTTCATTTAATTCATCGTAATATATTTTGTTGTAAACATTTAGATAAACAAATTTTTATTTTACAATATATTTCGATATACTTTGTCTTCTTCATTTAGGTACATTAAATTCATTATAATACATTTCGGTGCATACATTTAGGTATACACATTTCAGTACATAAATTTCAATACAAACATTTCGCTACATTATAATACATTTCAGTACATTAGTTTAATATAATACATTTGGGTACATATATTTCGATACACACATTAGGTACATTAGTTTAATATAATACATTTCGGTGCATACATTTGGGTACATACATTTCGATGCTAAAATTTAAATACATTAATTCAATATAATATATTTCGGTACATACATTTTGGTACTAACATTTAGGTACATTAATTGAGTTTTTCAAGTTTGAAGAATGTTAAATAAAATTAATAAATTAAAAAAAAACTTTGGTTTGGTCAAAATATATATTAAAATGTGTATATTAATAAATTTAAATATTTAAAGGGAGACATTGAAAAAAATACACATTAATTATTTTGAATTAAGGATATATTAAGGGACTATACTCAATATGTAATCTAACACCAGATTTATTTTAAATTTCAATCTTCTTCAATGATTAAAGTTAGAAAATCCCTTCAATTAACCCATATTCTCTTCATTCTCATTGTCACGGGACAATTTATGTCTTGTGACACTTCAACAATTACATCAACTTTATTCTTGCCTTGCAAATTGAGCTTATCGTTCGATAGTTGTCCCTGTCAAATGTAATGGGCATCATATGATTCATATATGTGAAATGATTTATTATCCCAGCGTCTTATGCCTACGCAAGCCCGCAACTCAGTATGCTTGGGATTATTTATAACAATAATGGCAAGGGGACAATGATGGTAAAATATATCCGTTAAGCAGTAAAAGTAGAATAGAGTCAGCCCATCAAAATTACGACAATCACTTGGAGGAATATCAAAACTGACTTTATTGCCCTCGTTGAAAGTCAAACCAATCAGGAATAAATATATAGAATAATTCCCTTGGAGGAAAATGCTACCATACCCGTAAGAAATCCATCCCTATATATACATTGCAAGTGTTATATATATATATATATATATATATATATATATATATATATATATATATATATATATACACGTACATGTGCGTTTGTGTATGTGTGCGTGCACGATAGACAAGGCGACATGGGAAGAGAGAGAGACCTGTAAGATGTTCCATATTAATCTTACTATGGAAGCTGGTACATGTCTTATGGCTTATCCATGACTATGTTCAATTTCTAAAACAACTGTTACACAAAACCAGAATTGACTTTTTAGAATAAAAATACGATTTTTCATTAAAATTAACAGTACCGGAAGATTTTCGTTAAAATTCCCTAAACATAAACTATCAAAAACTTCGAAATTTAACACACTAGGCATGGATAAATGTATATATCATAAAATGCCTTGCAGAAGACTCAATCCCGAGTATTGTAGGAATATTCATAAGCATGAAACATACTTAAGGTCCCCTGAATTTAATGCAATTAAATTTTGGCAACAACTTTTGAAAGAATTATGAATTTATATTAATTTATGTGCCATTTTTTTGGTGTTACATTTGTATATTATCTAATGTGGTAATAATATATAAATATCACATCAATATTCATTACTTATCACATAAGATGATACATCTATTTAGTATAAATATGTAGTCGCTCTAGCATTACTTGTTCTTTCAATAGTAAGGGCTTTAGAGGAAAACGACATCCTTTTTGCCTTTTGTTATATCAAGTTAGGATGTGGTTAGAATTAATTGGGCTTTTGTACTGAGACCTCAAAGAGAACTTTTTCCTTTGGGTTACTTTGAGTAAAGGCCCAACATTGAAAACCGAAAACCAATTCACAATAGGTAGAGAGGCCCAAATTTATATAATTAGTCAATTCAAATGACGTGAGAGCATATGCGGTCATTTGATATGTAATATCATGTGAATTCAAAATTAATTGACAATGAATAAAGAGATCAATATCTTCTAAATAAATAATACAAGACTTTCATTTTCGACATCAGATAACAGTCTCAAACCCAAGTTAATCTGACACAGATAATATACAGGATGGTTCGACAAGATATTGCTGCATATATAGGGCACATACACCGAACTTAAAAATGTGTATCATAGTGTACATTATGACAATGGACACACACACATATATATAGTTTATCATCTCAGCATGGGGAGTTCCAAATCTCTGCATTTTTAACCTTGGAAATGCTCTCTAGCACTTCGAAGGGAAGAACGTCTCCAATCACAACCACCATCTTGCTCTCCAAGTCTACTTTGTACGACGTCACGCCTGTTTTATTCGTGACGCAAAAACAATTACAGAATCATTGTGAGGTTTGACAAAAACAAATCATCGTGAGGAAGATGATAATTATTTATTTTTATTTTTTTAAATACAAACATGCAAGATCTTGTAAAAATACAAAAATTCACACACCGGCCCAGAAAAAAATATATACATATGTGTATATCTGTATGTATCAAATTATGGCTTGTCTTGAAATCGTCTATAAAAGTTCGACATACCTTCTATCTTTGAGATATGTTTCTCAACTTTTTTGGCACAGCCATGGCAGTGCATGGAAACCCTTAGCACTACCATCTGCATAAGGTTTTTCGCCAACAGAAAATCAATCATTCATCTTCGAACAAACATTGAATCTACTGAGAGTTATCCAATCCATTCTAATCTTAGCCGCCAAACGAGGCCAACAGAGAGAAATGAAACGAGAGAATAATACCTTGGGCTTCAACTGAAAGGCCAACGTCTGTTTAATTCCGGCGACAACATCCGTCAGTTTTAGAAACTGATCCTTTTCGCCGGTTACCAACGGACTGCTTTCGAACTCGTCAAGATTTTCCGACCAGTTCATACAGAAACAAGAACCAGAGCCAGTTGAAGAAATACAAAACCTGTCCAGCACCCTTCCCATACTTAGCTTCCCCATTGCAACAACCAGAACAAACTTCTTAGCCAAACGGACACAAATCTAAAGCCAAACAGAATTTCCAAGCACAAGAAATCTCTACAGCCGATCTGTCCCTCCCAGTCCAGTTAACTAACCAAACTGCCTCAGTGTTGTAAGCCAGTGCAGACTAGTGTGAACATTATAATAGTGTGGGAGGGAGAGAGGGGGAGAGAGAGAGAGAGGGAGAGAGAGTGAGAAGCGCTAAAGGTCAAATATTCATTGGGGAAGGCAAAAGTTGAGCAGACCTAATGAAGCCATGAAGGAGGAAAGGGAACAAGACCCCAGTAGTTTACAATTTATAAAACTCAGCTGGTCAAAAAAATGTAGAAGGGGATCCGAAAACCCAGAAAGAAAAAAAAAAAGCAGTAACTTTTTAAACTGTAAACCAATTCTTAGACCAAAGAACAACACCCCAACTAGATTTTGTCATGTGATCACAGACTCCTAAATTCTTCAAAATACAACTGATGCATGAGAAAGTTCAAAAGTTAATTTGAGATGAAGCTGCAAGTGATTCCTCTCTCTCTCTCTCGCATGTGACAATCCTTCAAAAGATAGAAACCTAATATGCAATAAAAGCTGGTGAGGATGTGCCTAATATTTCATATGATCGAGAGGTGGAGAGAGGGAAGCTCCAAACGAAAAGCTTTACAGTGACCAATGGAGGAAGTAGCAACATACCACGCTTTATGACATGTGATGACTATAGGCACACATCCAAGTTAGAGGCAGAGAATATGTTTATATATAATACATAGTTGAATTAATTTGGAGAGGCATCACGGGAATTGAGCTCTGCACACTATTTTTCACCTTCTGCAGACCGCTTTAATTTCGATTCTTCACTCTGCTTTGATTTGTTCAATTCAATTGGTTAGATAAGTAAAATGAGTGTGCATAATGTTGAGAATGGGTCTCACATGGGCTTATAAGAGGTTGGACAACTCTCTATATTGCAAATTGATTTCATGGTTGAATCTCAACTTTCTTCACATAAATCATTTCCCAGCACCTTTGCTAGGCATGTTTGAACACGAAAAACGTTTAGGTGGAAAAGCTTAATCGAAGAAAAAACAGTTATATTTGGAGAGCATCATAACGAATTATCGAACAAATTTGCATCTAACTAAAGTATATTGCATCTAAATAAGTGTATGTTGATCATTTAACAAAATATTAAGATAAAGCAGAGTGTGATTGACCACCTAATCCGCATGGATTGATGAACCCTTCAAGTAACCCGAAAGTGTTTGTGACGATGGATAATATAATTTAAAAAAAAAAACACTACAAGAATTGAGATATGTTGACAGTTTTGTCATGGCCTTGAATATCAAATGAAAAATGGGACAGACGGCCATCCATTATTGGAGCCCCATGAGCTCACATTAATAATTATACGAATAGAATAATTTCAAAAAAAAAATAAAAAAAAAAATAAAAAAGAGAATGGTTTCTATTCTATTCTTCACAGGTTGGTCCATGTGAAATGGTTTTTTAAAACGGACCAAATGAAACCAAATTTGAAAAAGATGGAAGTGAAGACATGTTAGGCACGTGAGGGGCACATGATTGTTGCTAAATGCAAACAGTAAAAATGTGGTGATATGTTGCATTATGGATCACTAGAGGGGAGCAGCACCACTCATATGGCCTGGTTTTGTTGGGTGGCCAACTGGAGTGCACCTTTTGGTCATGGAGTGATGGAGCGCACTGCAAATGATGTGACAAGACATATATACACACGAAGCTTCATTTTCTGTTGATGGACTTGGAAATCAATGTGGCCATGACAGCAATGATGTGGGATTTATTAGGTTGTCCCACTAACATGCCAAGTACTAGCATAATGGACGTAGGTCTGCGCTGCAGCACCTCTCACACAAAAATGAGTTCGGATGAAACCCATGCGTAAGTAAGTTCATATTCTTACGTAAGAGGTGTCGCATTGAGACGTTATATACTAGAATTCTTCTCCTAGTACACCCACATCAATGGCAAACCAAACCTACTAGAGCTCGATATGTAGTGGATACACATGTTTGTAAGTATTTCAAATATGTGCATTGTGCAATGCATGGAACCTAGATTTTTGAAGGTGTTGCTTTAAATAGGTTATCAGTACTAAAGAAACCAATAACCAATAACAACCACATGAAGTGAAAGACATTACCTTCAATTGAAATTCAATATGCGGAAAAAAACTCACCTTACATTCTTTTTATTAATTTATCTCATCACATGACATGTCAATCTAAGTCCGAAACGTTCGGAAATCTCAATTCAAATAGCTTATATTGTTGTTTCACTACCTTTTCTATGAAAAGACAAAAAATAGCAATTTGGAGACATCCAAGGTTATATGCATTCATCATTCCCGAACGCAGCATACAACCCTCCGTTGTACTGCATCTGCTTCTGGAAGAAATTGAAGAATTTCTTGGGAATCTATATTCCACATGTTTGAATATTACAATTCATTAATTAGCAAATGGTAATAGCAATAAGTGAATTCCATACCTGGAAAATGGAAGTGCAGATCTGACTCTACTGACTCTATATAAAAGAGGTTAGTATTTAAACGGCATTGTTTAGAGATAATATAAAACAATATTAGCTAATGCAAAGCATCTAATTTTCACATGGTATGACATGAATGGCTGGCTATAATATTTGTACATAATTTAGGTTTAATTAATCAAAAGCACGAGGGTTTAATTAAATACAAGCCTCAGCCTAGTTACTGTGGACATGCATGCTGATCATAATATATAACAAAAGCGCATTCTTCCTCTGGGACCAATTCATGGAATCATATATATAGTGCAAGCAATAGTAGTCGGCTATCTATATATATATATGATATACAATGAAATCGTCCACTTATCGTTTGACTTAAGTCTCATAACAGCCAAATCCCATGTGCCCAAGTTATGTTAAAAAAAAGGTCGGTGATTTTTATGATAATACACATCATTTATGTACAAATATCAAACTCTCATATCTAGCAATTATTCTACAAGATTTGTTCGACATTAAAGAAAATATGATATATAATATAGTGGAGATCCATTACTAGCAATAGTAGGGGAGGAGAAACTTGAAAGTTGAAACTAGCAATACTAGGGAAGGATAAATTCAAACGCATTACCTCGGCTCGAACATGATAAAGGCAATTAATCACTTGAACTACAACTCCATTTCTTTTGTGTGTGTGTGTGTGAGAGAGAGAGATATACCTTAGATGTACTAGGAGTGGTTAAACTGCCCAGTGTGCCAGGGCGGTGAATTGGCACGCCAATGCAGCAATGCGGGGCACCATTCATGTCCAGAGTAAAAGGAATTCTAGACAGCAGATTCTACAACGACATCAAATTAATAAACTAATTATAGCACATGATTAGTCATTAGGCTTTTCGTCCTCCGTTTCTTTCGTTTCTTGTCCGCACAAAACCATAATCTCAGTCGACAGTTGCACGACAAATTAAATATTGAGTACGTACCTGATCTGCCTCTCGAGCTCCGACTCTCCGCATCGATCATCGTCACGTCTCACACGAATCGCAACGCTGCGTTCTGCGGATCGCTCTTGTGCTTTGCTTCTTCTACTTTTTTTCTTCTTCCCTACTCCCACTGCATAGGAATTGACGTGGGCTCCAATAGGAAGCTGCAGTAGATAAATAAAAGGTGAAAACTCGAGCCCATATCAAAAAATAAGGAACGCCAAACCCAAATATTGAATGGGCCGATAACCTGGCCCATTGAGATCAAGCCAACGTTTTTTAAGATTTTACTAGAATTCTAAAATTTAGTATTTTACTGACAAAATAACTAACTTCATTTTAAAATTCGAGAAAAAAAAAAAAAAAAAAACTAGATTTGAAGTTATACAATTTAGCGATACATGTACCGTAGGTGTACTTTGGACTACATAAGCACGAAGGTACAAATCACGTAATTGTTTTCGTTTTTCACGCAATATGTATCATATATTTTCCAATGGTATACAAAACGATGCAGTTGTTTTGGTTTTAATTTGTAAGCACCTTATTTTACTCACTCTCTCAATCGTTATAAGGTTGATCGTAGATGTTGATTTTTTTACATAACACGTAATAACATTGTAAATGAGTAACCACTTTAGTCTTATAGAAAAGTAGAAAACTAAGACAAAAATTATTTTCTTTACATAATTAATATTATTAAAAAAAAAAAACATAGAATTAGGTCACATGTTTCAAAAATACTTTTGATTAATAAAGATACAAAAGCCGGCATATTTGATTATTCAATTAAACTTGTTCGAATGATTGTGATGTGAGGCCAAAGACACGAATATGTTGGATTCATCTTATCCATTTTGCAACTATAATCTCAATTCTCAACCAAATATTGACTTTGTACAAGGTCATTGCCCTCTTACAATTCTCTTGTTATAGAGGGTGCAAAATTGCAAATTGCGGATATCGGATATAGTTTTAATAGTTGAAGTTTTTCTGTTCAACTCACTGTGTCTTGGGCAATGTTCTAAAAAACGCTATAGGCGGCTGCCTAGGCGCTAGGTGCCTTGGAACCGAGGCTATTTTGTGCAAAACGGTTGGAAAAATCGGGGTGACTCTAGGCGGCTGGGTGGTTTTTTTTTTTTTTTTTTTTTTGTGAAATTTGTTTAAAGTATAAGTTCTAATTATACCTTGAAATTTTGTTAATTTTATAGACTAGGTGTGTTGTGTATTAACTTAAATTCCGGAATGCTAAAGATAAGTAGCTTACATTACTAAATTTCCTTATTTTCCTCTTATTTTCCATTTTATGTGGTTTTAAATTGTGAACTTGTTGTACATGTGTCATCCTACAATACCATACTATGGTTATATGGCATATATGCTTAATGTGTTTTTAAATTTTGGACTAGTTGGATACTCTATTTTATCATTCTTTTATTATCTTATCCATGAATTTCATACAAGTATAATTTTTTGTAAGTGTCAATATGCACTTATTTACAAGATATACAATAAATTTACCTAAATCTGCCTAGGCGCTAGCCCGTCATCCGACTAACGCCTAGCGTTTTTTACAACCTTGGTCTTGGGTTTAAACTTTTCACCATTTTCTTAGTGTAATTTTTTTTTTTTTTGAATAAATGAGATTATCTATATTGAGGGGGTGAAGGAGTGTGCTAAGCCTCACAATGGATTAGTAATAGTGTGGTTCAATTCGTCTGTGATAAAAATTAGATATAAGACCTCTTACTTACAAATGAAGAGTAATACTATTAGACTGTAATACTAAATGGCTTCTTAGCACAAATTAAAGTAAACACTTCGCATGGATAAGAATGTATCTTTTATAATTTGTGATGAAGATTAATTGAATGTTATATTAAAAGTATAACAATACAAAAGGCTTGCATTTTAATAATGATGACTAAATGCCGGTGTGACATGATAGGCCAACCTTGAAAGCAAAAAGTGGCATGATAGTATGGCATTATTGCCAGCAAAGGTTTGGAATTATATGCATGCCATAGAGACACGTAGCACCACAAACTGTCGTGAAATTTAAGGTTAACAACAAAATCACATATCAACAAATCCAGAACAGTACAAAGTATGCGAGGAAATAAAATTCAAATAATTTCGGATTGTGAATGTTAACATTTCAAAACTAATATATTTACTGTGTTTAATAGAAAAACTCCAATTGAAAAGTATCTCAATTATGTGAGAGTTTTTGTTATTCTAAAATTTCGCGTATCAATTTCGTTTGTAAATTCAATATAATAATTACGTTTAATTTAAAAAAGTGAAACTTTTCCATGTTGATAAGCTCGCGGTTGGAAAATGGGAATTACTTATTCTAACCCATGAGAAAATAGGAAGAAGGTGAAACCCTTCATCCACCATCTCGATTTTCATATTCTTTTCCCATAAGAAATCAATACAAATATTATTATTATTTTTGTATGATCAATTTGCTCCCATCGACGAATAAAAATGCCCCAACTTCAACTTTAGGAATGGATTTTCTGGTTACTATCTCTTCATTACCAAACACATAAAACGGATTTTTTTTCACGTGCCAATTACATGAATTTAAATAAAATGTCAAGTTAGATACTTGTTTGAAAATATTTTTAAAATGATAAAAAAAAAAACTCATGCATATTTTGAAAATCATTTAGTGTTTGACAAAAAAGTTATAAATGCATATGTGATCTACTAACACTTTTTAAATGATTAATCGTCCTTAATTTATCAAGAAAGTTACACTTGTCAAGCGCTTCTTCAACAATAGATGCAATTGGAATGCTTGTACAATTTTTTTTGTTCCAAAGATAATAATGAATTTCACTCAAACATCACTCAAAACCAGTACATTAACGAGTATGAGAACGGTTTTTGAAATTTTAATCGAGTAAAATCCAATGAAAAAAAGCCTACTAAAGAATGGTTGTACAAATTAAACGTACTTCTAATAAAAACGCCAAAAGCGTTCGTAAAAAAGTACTTCCTGATAAACATCACAACCAAAATGATGATTAGTGGAAATTACGATGGTAAATTGACCATTAATCAGTCAAGTCGCCTTGTGTGACCACGGACAAGTTTCAAGCAATAGCGATAGCAACGCCCGCGTCAATATAGCGAACGAACGCCTCGACCGTAGGGACAGGGTAATCCCCTGTGTCCGAGAACACCGTATAATATCCCAATTTCATCCTCTCTCTCTTAACATTTTGTAGGCATCAAAAGCAGAGTTTGGTTAAGCTCTGAGCTGTACAACAGCCATAGCTACACGCCCTCCAAAGATCTGTTACCTTCCATTTGATACACACGAAGCGAGGCAGTGGGTGGATCTCTGCGACGACTTCGTTTGGCTAGAGTTCTGAAGAAGTAGGCTACTTCTTCCTCCATCCGCAGCGAATTGAGGTCAGTACTATTTGTTTCTCGTGGTTGCGTACATATTCCGATTTGTTTCTGCTGTTTGAATGCTCGTTGGCGGCTCTGATTTTTCAGATCCGCCGCAGTATGGTGGTTTCTGTACTGAACAGGTTGCCGTCTGTTTGGTTGCTTAGAAAATGCTGGTGATAAAAGAATATTTGGAGTTGATTGTCTAGTATAGGAATTTGAATTTTGTAGAAGATTTCGATTTGATGTGTTTATCGACTGATTGGTTTGGTTTGGTTTAGTTTAGTTTAGTTAAGTTCATTGCTCTCTGGAAATGAAATCGATACAAAACTTAAAATATCGCTATGATTTCGGCGTAATTTGTTGAGATTCTAGTGGCTAAGTTATGATTCAACTCCGCGTCTTGTCCGAATTTATGTGTTTTTGGTAGTAATTATGGTTTATGATGAAACAGGGAGTGTGAGAATGGCGAGTCGAAAGGAGGAAGAGAAAAATGAACGAATTATTCGCGGCCTTCTTAAACTTCCCGAGAATCGCAAATGCATCAACTGCAACAGTCTGGTACACAATTCATTGCTTTCTTGTTCAATGTTCATTCATTGTTGCTTTCGTTGTTTAACACGTCACTTGTACATCTGATAATTGTATTGTTTGTGTCTCATTATGGTTTAATGGAACTAGATGGAATTCGGTCCAAACTATGTTTACTGAAATTATGTAAAGTAAAATTAACTTATATTTTACATTAGTGAGTAAGAAACTATATGATAGATGCAATTGAATTATTGGAGAATGTAACTTGAGCAAGTCTGATGAAGTATCACACAGACCGTATTTTATATGTAGATTGGCAACCTTAGAAACAAATTATTACCTTAGGAGCAATATTTATGTCCAAAAGATTTGTCATGAGACTAATACTATGGTTTTGAGTTCAAAGAGTACACGTGGGTAAATTTATACGTAAAAAGTATGATTTTGTTGTTAAAACTTACATTCGTCTTTAAATTTCATTTTCTGCCAAGCAGGGGCCACAGTATGTTTGCACAAATTTCTGGACATTTGTTTGCACGAACTGCAGTGGAATACAGTAAGTCATGATGTACTCTGCTGCATTATTTCTTAAAGATATATATTCCTTTTCTCTGCATGTGTGTGTAAAACTGTAGATTCAGTAGAGGCGGAGGGGGATGCAGTGGTTATATATATTTATTTATTTAACTATTCTCCTTTCATGTTTCGAGCGCACCACTTATTGATTTGCTTACGTTGTGTTAATTGCATGAATTGTTTCCAGCCGTGAGTTCACACACCGTGTAAAATCAGTATCGATGGCCAAATTTACTTCACAAGAAGTTAATGCCCTTCAAGAAGGGGGAAATCAGGTATTCATGCATCTCTCTTCTCAGTTCTTAGAGATACATGAGATGTTCTTTCTCTCTGTTGCTTATCTTCTCAGTTTATCTTGGGCTCCTCTCTGCTTCCCCATTACAGCGTGCAAGGGAAATTTATCATAAAGAATTGGACCCACAACGTAATTCCTTTCCTGACAGCAGGTTAGTACTCTTTTATTCAGTATTATGTTAGTGCCAGTAATGACTTTGGTTCTGATTCAAATCTTTGATTCCAGTAATGTTGAGAGACTTAGAGACTTTATTAAGCATGTATATGTGGATAGAAGATATACTGGTGAGAGAAACTTGGACAAGCCTCCAAAGGGGAAAATGGTGAGCTATACTTTATACCAAGTGCTACCATATACCTAAAGTCAACATACTGATTCAGTTTATTCTTCTATCACAATGAAATTGTTGTAAGTGTTTCTGGGTTTAATTTGTTAATTACATGTCATACAGGGTGAGAAAGAAGATTCCTATGACAACAGACGAGTGGATTCATATCAGGGTGGCTCTCGAAGCCCGCCATATGAGGATAAATATGACCGTCGTTTCAGTGATAGGTCTAGTCCTGGTGGAAGAAGTTATGATGGGCAAAGAAGTCCGGGATATGATCAAGAAAGTCGGCAGTCTGGTGATTATAGGAGAAGTCCTGGTCGACCCGAAATTGTGAATGATTGGCGTCGAGAAGATAGATTTGGAAATGGGAGTCGAAATGATGATCGTAGAATATCTGATGGAGATTCTAAAGTGGAAGGAAAATCACCTGAACGACCAAGAGATCTAAATTCGTCTAGTCCCCCTATTGTACGGCCTGTTAGAGAGATTTTGGGGGAGAACACAATACCTCTCCGTATAATTGAACCTCCAAAAGCTAACAGTGCTAGAGCTACTGATAGCTCTGTGCATGCACAGGTGATGATGCTTCTCATCTGAATCATCTTGGTGTTAAAATATGATCTTCCCAAAGTATTCATTTTGTGATTGAAACACTTGATGGTTTTTTAATGCATATTCCTCTATTACACTGTTTTCATTTACATGTGAGACCAATATAATGTTTCAGCCGTTATATGTAAAAGAGCTGCTAGTGCCTGTGTATACATATTTAGTCACAATCAATGTGATTGTGATCCCCCGCATGTCTGCAATTTTCATCTGTATTTCCGAACATTAGTGGTAAAAAATCTGCAGGAGTATTTTCTTGTCTGATTATTCAGTTCATTTTATGATTAAATTGGCTTGATCTAATACATTGCTGGTTTGCGTTATGTTTAGTTACTTTTGAGTTTAATTGCTGCTCATTATTCTCATAAGTTTGTCTGAACAAGTATAGATGCTCTATTTCTACTATTTTTTAATGTTTGCATTTTTTGCTTGCTTGACTTAGCATGGCTTCATGTCAGCTTACCGTAATGCTTCACACTTTCCCATAGTGATATCTGTGTTAGTCATGTTACATAGAAGATGATCGAATAGTGTATTTGTTTGGTAATTTTGTCTTTTTATTATCATTCCCAAAATAATATAGTAGAGTTGCTTTTATACTCCTTTTTAAATAATTTCAGAGAAGTGTGTCGTCCAGCAGCTTGGCCTCCTCTAATGGGAACCCAGTGGAAGTGAAGCCGGAGACTTCTGGAAGTTTAATTGATTTTGATGCTGATATTGAACCTACTCCAGCTGCTGCAGTTCCTCAAGCGCAACAACCTACTGTAGCTCAATCCTTATCACAGCCAGCAAATTTAACCAATGACAACAATTGGGCCTCTTTTGATGTTGCTCCAGCAGTAACAGTACCTCAAGCTCCTGGGAATGTGAATTCATTAGAATCTCTACTATCACAATTATCAGTTTCAGCACCTGTCCCTAGTTATACTTCTGGGACTGCAGGTAATATTGGTGCTCCCACAGTTGCACCAGTAAGCAGCTTGTCAACATTTCCCCCTGTTGGTGCTCCGGTTCCTGCCCCTGGATCTCAAGCATTCCCAGTAAATGGTGGTAATTTCCATTTGAAAGATGCTGCTTCTGGCCAATGGCCTACCATGCAGCATCATCAACCTTCATTATACCCTGTTACTGGTATTCAACCTGCTGCACAACAATACATGCCTTCTGTCGATGGAACTTCGACTATTGCATCACAGTCGTCAGCTGGGGATGCAAAATCTACTGGAAGAAGAGAACTTCCTGCGGTAATTATACTTTTTGTTGGCTTTGCTGGCATCATCATAATATATAAGCTAGATGTACTTTTTGGTCCTGTAGTTTAAGCCCTCTTTAACCCTTGTTCTAATTTAAACTAGTTTACTCTGTAGTTGCTAGCATTTTTGGTTTACATTTTGTCACACAGAGAAAATGTGAATTTTTGCATTAATTTCTCCAAAATCGAATATCAGTGTGACCAATGCAACAAATGTGGAATTGAGACTTTCCGAATTGTAAACTTCTTTACCTATAGAAAATTTTCAATTTTCCATCAACCATGTGACAAAAGTGAAAATTTGGTCGCATTGAAAATGTTGCAAAGTATAAGGGTAAATTTGTTGAGGTTACCCTACAGGGACCAAAGTGCAGTAACCTAAACTTTAGGGACCAAAAGTGAAATATCGATTAGATATGTATGTACACATGTATTTGATTAAATCTGAATTGATTGCAGGATATTTTTGCAATGAACTATCCATCCTTTCCTGCACCAGTTCCTGGATGGCAAACTGGTCCACGTGGTATGGGGTTTCCTATGCCATATAACACTGCAGTGGTATTGTCTCTCAATTCGACATTTTAAAGATAATGAGTTGGTTATCTTCACAAAATGATTGGTATAAACCATTTCTTAAACTTGTATTTGAATCTCTGTTTATAGCCCATGCTCAATTATCAGCAGTCTTCAAAGTCAGCAAACCCATTTGATGTAAAACGTGAACCACAAATACAAGCATCAGCGGTATGTGATTTCAATTCATCTTAAGTTATCCTAATTAATGCACCTCTACCTTTTTGGTGGTATTTTATATTGTCATTTGACATATCTGTAAAAGAATATATGATGACATGCATGTTTGCTGAACTTATGAATTTCGTATGGTTTATCAATCCGTTAGAAGATTGAGTAGACTTGGAAAGGGAAGTTTGAGTAAGAAGTAGAACTAGAACAGGAAGGTTGTATCACTATTAAATTCAAGAGTGAGGAAATACTTTATTTCAATAAATTTACAAACTTAAAGGTGGCTGGAATCGCTTGCTTGTGTTAGTTTGATGTACATTATTGGCCAATTCTTTAACCACATAAATCTTGTGGTTGTCTATATATAGTACTGGAAGAGTTTGAAATCTTGAATCCTCATTCCTTATTCTTATCCGTAACAGAACGAGTTTTACATCCCGTGGTTGTTTAGATAGATTGACTTTTAGTTTGCTCAAATCAATGACTCACCAGAAAACATGCTTTATTAGTTGGAATCAGGACCCACGCATTTGTTTTTAGCTGTATATGTTCTTGATATCTCATCAATTGATGCATCTATTTGAGCTTCTTTGATGTGTTTTCTGTTGATGCAGTTTCCTTCCTTGCAAGCTCCCCTACCAAATGCCCAGCCTTTATCCCCATTGGGTTTAATGCGCACGTCCAGCCTTGGTGCTCCCTCGTCAGCATGGATGCCCCTCCAATCATCACCATATTCATCAGCGGTGCCTCCCCAAGCACCACAATATGCATCACAAGTGCCTCTCCAAGCACCACAGTATGCATCACAAGTCCCTCCACAGCCACCACAATTTGCATCACAAGTGCCTCCTCAGCCACCACAATTTGCATCACAGATGCCACCAAGTAATATATTGCTGCTTTTTCCCCTTTTTTTTCATCTAGTAAATAGTGAAAGAAGTTTCTGATTCATCTTTCTTTAGTGGTTTGCTATCCACACACCTCTTTTTACTTCTCACACACATCTTGTTATTTTCCATCCATTGATCTTCTTCAATTCATCCAATCTGACGGCCGAAAATTAGAAGGGTGTGTGAGAAGTAAAAAAGAGTGTGTGGATAGCACACCCCTTTCTTTATTAGAAATGAGTGCCTAATTGTGGTTTGATAATCTCAGGGGCCTACATGGTGCAACAAGTTCCGAGTAGCATCCCACCTTCCGGGTAACCATAAGTTTGAGTTTTTTTTTTATTTACCATCTAAAATTAGTAGTTCCTCTAAGTTTTTCTGGTTCTTCTACTTTACTAGCTGTCCTCATAGTTTCACAAATGCAGGGTGTTATATTCCCGATTGGAACATAAGACTTTCTTGCTTTTCTGAATATAAATTCTGCATATGTTGAGTCCCCAAAAAAATAAATACGCTTGTGAAGATTTTAGAGTAATTTATATATTTTGATGAGATTATTTGTTAATTGTGATTTCCCTAACCTATTTTTCCTGCTTGTAGGTATCAAGGGGCAGGAGGCTTTGGCACCGATGGGGCTTCTTTTGGTTCATTAAATATGGATCAACAGCTGGCGGGTAGATTCTCAGCGCCCGCTACCCCAAATCCTTTCTCTTCGACGGGAGGAAATCCATTTGGGTAGATGAAAAAACATAAGATGTCTCTAATCCCATTTAGGGTAAGCATCGTCTTGCTGCTCCCGCTGCCCGTCAAATTGCTGGATGGAAAGTTTTGGTTTCTATCTCGGTAGTTTTTGAGTTATCCGATGCAGCCTAATGCGAGATTGTTCTATTGGATCATCACCGGGGGTCACAAGTCAAAAGGTCGACCTTCCCGTCATGTACAATTTGTTTGTTGTTTGTAAGAGAGAGAGAGAGAGAGAGAGAGAGTATAGTTAAGAGGGGAATTAAGTTGTAGAGTTTGCTTCAATGGGGACCCTAGGTATCTTCTTTTTTCTAGCCAAGGTGTTTCTTTATTACTTTTTAATTTTCATTGCCTACTTTGTTGTATGATGTTGCATCCCATTGTTATGCTGTGAGCTCATTGAGTCTAAGGTAGTTGGTGGAACAGTAACAATGATTTTACAGTGAATGCAGTTTGTACGTACGATCGTCGATCGAGTGGGGAGATTATTTTCCGATACGTTATTTTACGGTTTTGCCTTTGGTTCTCTGTTTTCAGTAACGTTGCAGCTTCGGGTATTTCTTTTGGTTTCTTGGCTTCCAAGAAACGTCAAATTTAGGCGGACAATATTATTTGGTTTTTCTGTAAATTACTCGGTAATTATCGCTGCTTAATTAACATGCTAACCTTCGTATAAAAACTAAAAAAACATTTTTACTACCGTGATGTTTTGTATCAATGTAAATGTGGAGAGGAATTCAAAATTTTATTATTAGCACAGAATGTTACGTTGGCGGGGTACCCGTGCCCAGGGCCAGAAGTTAGAGTAGCTAAATAAGTCCTCAACTGCAAAAGAACCAATTGGCAATTTGCTATAGTATTGAACATAACAAACGACCTCTTGGGGTCAATTCGTGAAGAGCAAATATAGCCTACTCCAATGCGTTCTTGTTGGGCATGTGATCTTGATAGACATCGTGAGCTTAGGTGTAGTCAAATTGGTTTACACATGGTGTCTCTTTTTGCACTCTAATCCTAATTTCCTCTCTATAACTATAAACCGCCGGAATATGCGTCAAACATTTCAACAACCAATCACGGACCTCAAAAAGATAAAGAAACTCTTTCGAGGACCCAAATTATATTTTCTTTTTCAATATTGTAACAAATAATAATATGCTAAGATTATTCTAAACCATATTTGCTCACACTACATATGGAGAAGAAAGTGTTATGAATTCACAACACTACATGGTATTTTGGATAGGAGGACATAAAATGCTTTTAAGTACAGGGTAACTTGTATGTATTTTTCTTTCCCTCCTTAATCTTCACACAGTAGGAATTGGAAGTTGCAGTCAGTTCATTGGTGTAAAGTGCCGGCAGCACTGCTGCCCATGGCGGCCTGAGGAGGTTCTTCTCGAGTGTGTGCCAAGTTTTGATCCTCGAGGCTGATGCTTGGACACTCCCATATGTACAACCGATGAATGGGGCAAGATGTAGAAATAAACTTGTTCAACTTAAGCGGATTCCGCCGTTTGTCTGCTCTTCCATATGATTGGAGCCACCAGCATCCATACTGCAAAACGTAAAAGTTTCGTCTCAATTGAAATCCAGAAAAACTCAAATGCAGAATCCTGTCATCAATTTGTAACTCAATCGATTTCGTTTTGTGTTCTATACTCACAATACACGCAGACGGCGATCCACTCGTTCACAATCCTCACCCAAGTGCTGGCCCATCCCACATCAAGTGTAAACCTGCAGAATGAAGAAACTTGTTGAGCAAGCAAGAACGAAAGGGGCTCAATTTTAATTCACAAAGGTGGCGAAAAATACTTTTTCATGGACTGATGAGTATTCCAACCAATCAGCAGCATTGCAAAGTACATTGCTCCCGTGGCAAAAACAAAATGGAAGAATCCATAACCATATGGAACATCATCCTCAGATTCAGTCTCGTCGTTCCTGAACTGCAGATGTTGTCAGACACATTCTAAATGAAATATAAGGTGATCGATTAAAAGTTATTCAGACGGTGGAGCAAACCTTAAAGCATTTGGAATCTATGCCGGTTGAGAATGTCGCGATAACCATTGCAAGCACGGCTATAACAAAGCTCTGTCAACAAATAAGTCATTGTCACAATTTTGTGTAGGAGAAAAGAAACATCTGTGAGCAATATTAAGAGTAGAGTATCACTATGATGGTGAGCCAATCTGTTTTGGTTGAATCCTCTGCCTTCTTGTTGCAACTTGTCCCCGCTGGTTCACTGCACTCGAAAGCAACAATTATGTATCAACGGAATTCACAAATATAACCAGTCACAAGGTGGTGATCAACTCTGTGCGTGATTGTAGATATTGAAAGATTATGCAGCAATGCCATATAACATCTGTGAAATCTCAAATTGCACTAGCAAAACTTAAAACTGTACCTTCTAATAGCAAACCAGCAGATGAATACTATATAGAGCCCCATGAGACCCGGAGTCAAGATGCCGGCATTCACCTGTTCCGGGTGGAAATTAGCCAGCAAAACCACATTAAAACAAGGTTGAAAACCCGAAGGCAGGGTGATTAGCGGAACTTACATTCGGGTGGAGAGAGACACTGGTCATGAGTTGCAGTAGTACTAATGTCCAGGTAATGAAGAAAATGTTGAGGAGGCAAGTTGGTTCTGGTGCATACCATATGTACATCAATATGATCCCCACTAAGCATACAACATGTGCAGTAATTGCAAGTAACGTCACATAAATCCGGCTGCAGTGAAAACCTAAATTTAAATTAGCCCAAAATTCCAAGTAACGATATGGCTAGTAGCTACATTGAATTTGTTTCTAATGTCTGCGAAAAATGGAGATCCGATTTAGTTTAAACAAAGTCTTACCATCTTTCTGATTTGGTAGACTGACACCAATCGTTCAGCCACTTAATGAAACTGATTATGCTTATTAGCTGAATCAAGAGAAAAACCCTGATAGAACAATACCAGAACTTGTTAAAAGAATACCCAAGAAACACATTTCGAAAGGTGAAAAGAAAGTGCATAGGGAATAAATGTAACAACATCGAATCATACCCGGCACCAAAATGAGCAATCTCTCCTGCAAAAAGATTGTATCAGGTGGACGAAATTGGGTAGTTTCAAAATGAAAATGCAATTTAAAAGATGAATAACAAAAAACGGTTTTGGTTTATTTGGCTGACATTACACTAACCATATAGCTGAATGATTTTAGCAGGAAGCACAAAGGGAATGATGATGAAGGAAACCCACATGACAATCTTGGCAGACCACCATCCGGATTGCCACAAATCTCTGGGCTCGTTCAACTTTGATGTGCCAATAGTCGAAAGGAACATTGTGAAATAGAACAACTGATGAAGTATTAAGGTTTTACTTTACTTTGATCCACACGTAGACAACTAGAAAAATCATATGAAAGAGTGATAAACCTCGTCTCATCAATTGAAATAGTCCAGTTCAAACCGAGCCACGCAGAACAAAACAGAAAAAAAGGATACAAAGCAACCCAAGCTCACACGTAGGACTCCTTCTGCACCCAAACAATCCTTCACACCATGACATCCTTTTAATCCTGCACTCACAGCCAAAGGGTTTTAAACATTCTGCACTAATAATGTTTTGATTAACCCACATGTTTAAGATACTAATCATGTTTATCGAATCTATAGCAATGTGTTCATAAGTAAGTAGAGTAGAGGAGAGAAGGAAATCTTACTCTCCATCTCCGTCAACACACTGCTTCCGTAATCCCGGACAGCCCATGCCATAAGATTTGCTATCAAAAACATGAATCCATAGACATATCTGGCCATCCATGGATTCGAGCCATTGCGAAATTGGCTGAACCATGAATCAACCTTGACTTTGAGTCCACTCCACTGATAGTTTCCAGCTGATCCACCCTCCTCCATTTCTACTCCATTCAAAACTTGTTCAAGCTTTCTTCATCAATCAGATTTAAATAAGTGGGGTTTCTCTCTCTAACTGTCAGATTCTCTCACTCTCTTCCCTGCATAGTTGGGAGAAAATCACATGCATTTCATAGGAGATCTATACGTACAGTTACCAAATAGTCAAAACTAACAAATTAAAATAATGGGCTCAAATCTGGTTTGGTATTTAACAACATGGGTTGGTGATAGATTCTGTTCGAGGAGAGCAACTTTTATTGGTGGTGTTTCATGCAAGTTCTTCTCATGTCGCATAGTCCAAATAAAATGCAATCTTTTCATAAAAAATGTGATTTAAACGTAACCCGTCTTCTATACACAACTAGACGTGCACCAAAATGAAATCTTTTTTTCTCAAGAAATGCAATCTTTTACCTATAAATGGAATTTGGGACAAAACCCATCTTCTATATTTGGCTGAAAGATGTACCAGAATAAGCAAAGACTACCATGCCATACTTGTGATGGTCACAAATTCTGCCCAAAAGAAGGAACTTTGGGCACAAATTATATAAATAAAACACTCAAAAGTGTCAAATTTCATGGAAAAGGTGCCGACTTTCTTAAGGAAAAGAAAAAACAAGAATGCCGATATCTCCACTCCTGTGTCTCATTTTATCACCCACATAAAAATAAAAATTTTATTACAAGTTTACCTCTTGATGAAATGACATATAAGGACCTAGCAGTTGTTCGAAGTTCAACCTTTGATTTTTACTGTTCTAACGAACTACTTTTGCTCTCTCGGCTCCTTTTTATCCTCTTTTCCCTCACACTATTATCCTCCTGTTCTTTTTTTTTCCCATCTGATTTATTTTTTGTTTCTAAATTTTTTTCATGCTTGTTGGTCACCCGATATGTTAATTTTGGGATTTATGTTTTTGCTGGATGTGGTAACAGTGAGGATGGTAGGCTAGGTGATGTTTAATGGTATGTTTGATCTGCTGCTTTTACTATTGCCGCTCCTTCATCAAGATGCAAGATTCTCTGTATTTTGTCTTTACTGGAGCTTCGTCGATATCAGTGACAAGCGCAAGGAGGAAGTATCAATAGTGAATGCGAAGAGGAAGAATTGGCAACGGCTCCGGCGTCGCTGAGATAAACCTGTTCGAGAATTACAGAGTCGGGAGGCTGCTGGGGTGCAGGGCTTTCGCGAAGGTGTACCACCCGCGAAACGTGGCGTCAAGGCCCTCAACAAACAGAAGATGCTCGAGGGTGGGTTCACGGTGGACGGTGAAATGGGTTGCCGTCGAGTTGCGTTGTGTTGTATGGGGTTGGGTGGTAGTTGGGCTGAGTGATTTTTGCGGTTTATTTCTTTCAATTTCTGGAAAATAGTAGAATATATTAAGGTCGTTTTAGGAAGATTGGTGGGTGGAGAAAGAGTTTTTTTTTAATTTTTTTAATTTTTTTGAGGGGCGATAATATAAGGTGGGGTGAAGAAATAGGATTGTAGGTAGGTCTAGTATCTCTCAAAAACAAAGAAAAGTGGGATAGAGAGCATTATCCTTGAGGTGGTGGTTAACTTGGTTTGCACTTGGAAATAAAACCTTCTCAAGATCACCACAATAATTGGGATGCTTTTTCGTTGAGTGGGTTTTTTTTTTGGGGGCAGAAGTTTGGGCGAGTGGGCTACAACGACAGAAACGGGCGTTGCACGACAACATCAATACCATAATTGATGATAGGGAGAGCTAAGTATATTCTTCGACAAATTCTTATTATGACGATTACACTGTCACGTAATGTTATTAATTTATGTGTTATAATATGATTGTTGCAGTAGCCGAATTAATTAATCTAGCAAAGACTTGATATATGTTATAAAATGAGTGCATTAATAACTCTGCATGATAGTGTAACGATCGTTCCGAAAAATGGTTTCATATTCTCTCCTAACCGATGGAGCTTGATTAGAATCAGATGCAGCAGAATAAGCATTAAGCAGGCAGGCCAAATGGATCTGCTTGAGAGTTATGGAATTCAGGTGGTGAATATTTTAGACGGCTTAGATTTAGAGCACAAAGGTAGGACCCACAAGTCCACACATTTGACGAAGCAAGAAAAAAGCGGATGATCTGCACCACATCCAGGGGAGGAATGACGTGGTAGTCCACAGCTCCAAACTCTCAGATTTTTATTTTTTATTTTTTATTTTTTATTTTTATTAATTTATTGCTTTATATTATTAAGTAGGAGAGCATTTCTTCAACTGCAAGTCTGCAACGGTGCTCCGTGCCTGAACATCTTCCCACTGAATTCTGCAATTTTTCTCTTAGGACGATTATACCCTCAAATTCTTTACTCTTTTTTGGCGAGTTTATGCTAAAGAAATAGCTACTTATGGAGATTTATGTTTTGATCATTAGATGGGTCAACTTGTAATTTGACTCTTTATCACTAATATAATATAAATCTGCATATTTTTTGCTTTAGCCTGTCTCCAAAGAGCACAAAAGGAAGACAACCCGACTAGGCAAAGTAGAAAAAGGTGCCAGAAAAAATATTTAAAAAAAAAAAAAAAAAAAACTGACTTTACTCTTTGAGAAAAATATTAAACAAGACAAAAAAATTCGTGATAATGTGAATATTTATATGATTATATGTACATGCTTCGATTTTGTTTTCCTTCGGTTTCTCACCAACCAAACAGAAATTCCAGCATTTGAGCCTTGTGATCATCGGAACATTTTTAAAACTTGAAATGGTTCTCACTTCTCAGTTCTATTACAATTATATGAACAAACCAAAAAAAAAAGTTATGAAAGAATAAAAAATTTTGGATTTTGAGAAGAAAGAACAGAACCCAGATTAATATCAACTCCAACACACAGAAAGATCGAATCTTTACCATCTAAAATAATAATAAAAAATAAAAATAAATGTCGAGAAAAATTGTAGAAATTGAAGATTAGTGAGTGAAAGAGAGAGTACCTGAGAGATGAAGTGGCAAACGGGCAATGCACAAATGGAGGAATCAAGTAGTGAGTTGGGAGCTTCGAGAGCCTCTCTCTCTCTCTCTCTCTCTCTCTCTCTCTCTAAACCTCTGAGAATCTGAGACTCTCTCTAAACTTCTGGGAGTCTGAGACTCTCTCTCTCTCTATGTCACAGATTACGACAAAACAGAGAGAGAGGCAGCTCTGTTTTATTTTGTTTTAGAGAGAGGGAGAGAGATTGCTTTGAGAGGTTTTGCTTTGCTTTGGGTGGTTTCCTTTATTCTTTCTTTTTCCCGCCGTAAGCTTACTGTCTCCGCTTCCCGTCGTATCTTTCAATGTTTATTTTACTAGTTTACGGTTTTAACCTAATCAACCAAATATTCATTAAATTAAAATTAAAGAGAGAACAAATTGCCAAATTTAACCTAAACGACACAAATTATAATGATTGGTGATTAGTGTTTGGTTAAGTACCAGTTTGGCACAGCTGAAATTATAAAAAAGTTGAGGTCTTTTTAGTGTTTGGTAAACACACTGAAACCAGCTTTTTTTCACTGTTGAGGGTGAAAAAAGGCCAAAATCCTGAAGCCGCAAATCATAGCTTTGAAAAAACAGTTTTTTTTTCAAAACATGCGGATGTACAGTGCAATGTTAATGAACCTTTCTAAATTCCAATAACACCCTCGTTAGTTTTACAAAATGACAATCCTTGTCCCTAAAACAACTGGAAAGATTATTCTCACATCATAGCAAAAGCAGTTTTTTTTAAAAAACACAATATGAAACTAGCCCGAATGCACTCATTCTTAATGATTAAATGTTGAATATGTGAAGCCGGTCACTAATGTGGAAAACAAACAACCCAACAAAATAATATAAGCAAGGCTGACAAAAACAAAAAAAAAACAAAAAACAAAAAACAAAAAACAAAAAAAGCAATGTTAAGACAAAGAAACATACAAGCTCCTTAAAACATAGTAATTAACTTTTTTTTTTTGCTCGTTGATACACGTAAGAGCGCAACAACACTCCTCGTGTATGTACAATAGTGGGCTTCCTCGACAGTGAGGAAATTTAATATCAATTGGAATTTGATTACAAGTATATGAGTTCTTTGATTAGTCGTGATAAGCTTTGGGAAACTAACGGTGGACAAAACAACCCAACAACCTCACGGCAACATTAGTATTTGATACATGCTTGACATAATCATGTTTTTAAGTTAATTATGATAACTATGATACCAGGTTTGCATTAAAAAAGAAACCCTATGTTACTTTCGTTTATACGTATATACATTGCATAGAAATCCATCTCATAAACCTTCTTCTTTAAAATCACTACAAAACTGACAATAATTTAATTAAATTCAGTGATATTGTTAATTATATTAGTCCCACAAATCACATGCCTCTTTTTTAAATTACAAATAAAATTATTATTTTAAACTACACAATGAGAGATAGAGGGTTTAAACCATAAACAAAATGAGTTGAAGAGAAAAAAAATTATCTGCCAATTTACAGATAATTCAAGCATTTTTGTATACTTAAAAATCAATGCACAACCCCCCATATTTCAAGTCATAAGTATTTTTTAGGTCATTTTGACGTCACTTAATTTAGTCACAAGTTTAACATCACAAAAAATAAATGATAAATTGATGCGTAGAATCTTTTGAAGGCCAAAACTTCAAGAATATAATATATTAAACTTAAAAAGATTATATTAAACTAAGGTTGATTGCTAGAGTTTAGTGGGTGATCAGAGTATAATTGAGAAATATTCTCTAATATCAATTGGTAAGCTCACAATACAAGGGCTTGATGATCACCAATACCATAATTATTCCTAATAATCTAAATTAAGACATCAATCGTCAAATTGAACATCTAGTAAACTAATATGGACACATCAAAATTGCGAATCAGAAGGTCGATAATATCTAATAAAATTGGAAATTTTCTTTATTTTTCTCATGATAGATAAATATTATAAAATTCACTTTTCAATTCGGCGGAGCTCCATATAAATTATAAATAAAACAAAATTGTTTTTTAAGAATGAAGAGAAAGAAATGGGGAGGATACAAGAAGGAATCTTTCACATGCAGTTTTCAGACGTCAACGTTTACGTATGGATCCGTGCATGCACATGCTTGTAATTTGAGTCACCGTCACACCGAGTAAGATTCTCTCTTCTCTTATTTTCATCACCTTTCATTTCCTTCTCTCATAGTTTTCTTTTTGTATTTCTCTCCAATAAAATTAATACAAGATGTTGATATAATTTAATATTAACCATTTAAATAGAAGGGAAGGAAAGGGAGAGAGATTATGAGGGGAAATAATCCTTCTCCCCATCACAGATGTCCATTAGGAAGGATGATGCTACATAAATCATTTTTTAGGAAATTTTTTTGCTCACCACACTTGGTGATAGTATTTATCATTATTAAATAGTTCAACGGTTGAGATCTGAGTAGGGAATATACATAAATTTCAAGATTTAACCTCATCCAATGGAAATATATAAGGTGGTGAACAAAAATACATCATTTTTTAAAATCATATTTCATAGATTTTATGATGCAGCTAGTGATAGTTGGATTATTTTTTTTTTAATCATTAAAAAAAGTCAATCCATCAAAGCATCAACCGTTCACATCATGTAATTTTACAAAATATGGTATCAAATATGGCCACCCTTACATTCTCCTAGTATGAGCGTACGAGGAGTTCAAGTTCTAGTAATCTTCTATTCCTACTTTCTCTTCTTCTTTTAATGTTGCACAATATTTCGAATTTGAAGTCTTTTAAAGATTGAATCTACTTATAAGCGAGTGAGTGAAACGCGTGGCAAGAGAGCGAGTTCGACTCGCAAACAATCAGCAAGTGATGGTAATCTAAAGGTTTAAAATAAAAGGATGAACTATGTTATTCAGTTGAACACAAAATTTTCACTTTCTATAATCCAACAACTAACGGTTTTTTGTTCAATTGAATTTGTGCTAAGTAAATTTTAAAAGAATTAACTAAAAAGCGAATAATTTCTACCATAGTCTGATTTTGCATAATTAGAAAGGGAATCAAGAAGATAGAACCAGAAAAATTCAACTTAGTGAACCTAATCTCCCCCATTCAATATATACAAATGAATATAACTTAATATAATTTTACTTTTGTCACTTAGTATTACAGTCTAGTAGTATTCTTATTCACTTGTAAGTGAGGGGTCTTCAGTTCAATTATTGCCAAAAGCGAATTTGAACCATATTATCAATAACTCATTACGAAGCTTAACTTATTTTTTAGTGCAGAAAATATCGTTTATTAAAAAAATAAAAAAATATAAATAATTTCACTTTCACTTTCACTTTTCCTTTTCACCTAAAATGGGTAAATTTGAAAGATTGATGTTACATGGGCCATCAGCGTCAATCAAGGAACCTCTTGTATTAAATCAAGATGAAGTTTACACTTTACTTAATTTATGTTATTGCTATCAACTCACATGAGTCACTGGTCATGATTGCTCATGAATAGTCATTAGGCATGGTTTAATTCGTCATTAAACTATTCAGCTCTGTCTAACTTTCGTTTTTAATTGTATCTTTTGGGCTTTAAGTCGTCAAATGTTCACCCAAACGTTGAAATTTAGGGAGTGAATGGTCATTTCACAACTGACATGTGACTAAGAAATGACCAGAGGATGAGATGGGCACTGCCGAAAGCCAGGTAAAAAGTGAATGAAAATATAACGTAAGAAAACAAAAAGAAAAGAGTTACAACTAATTTGATCACCGTTTTGTTTTCAGTTTAATTTTTATTTTTTCTTTTGCTTTCTTCTCCCCGACATTCATTAGCTTACGTTTCGCTCGTAGACTTTTTATCTGCTTGTAACCTATCAAGTGAAATCTAAAAACGAAAGTAGTTATCAAGGGAGACATGATTTAACGTTTTTCTTCAATTGTGCAATCGGCCTAAAGATTGTTGGGAAGAAGCTAACTGGTTAAAGTGGAAATTTAATGGGCCTCGTTTTAAGGCCCATATTCTGGTAAAGCCTTATCAAGAAGTCCAAACATTTTGAAGGCCGGTGCAAAGAAGCCCAAAGCTTTCCCATCACAATAGTTTTAGGCCCACATCCATTGCTTCATGGTTTTATGATAAGTTCCCAGCCCATTGGATCACTTAGGCCCGTTTTCGTAACTGACACCGAAAGCCAACTTCAGATTTTTATTATATATACTTGTATATGACCACACTAAGTGGATATGAAATTTTTTATTCTTGTTTGTAAAATTGGAGAGAGGAAGAGAGTGAGAGAGAACGTGCGACCGGAGAGAGAGGGAAAAAGGTTTATTTTTTTTAAATTAGAGATGTTAAAAATCATATGTAGATGAGGCTTAAACAAAAACAACAAATTTTTTTTTGTAAAATTACATTAATGACCTTACTTTTTTTTATTGTCATCGAAGATTATATTATATTTTCACCATATTTTGGTTGACAAAAAATACTCTATTAATGTGTAGTTTAGATTATTATTCTTAGTAATGTCATAATGTTAGTATATTAAATAATTAGTTATTAGAGAGGTGGAAAATCGTTGAATATCCAACCTATACCAGAATGTACGTGCACAATTATTTTCTGTCACTTCATGTGATGTGTACGGTGTAATGTCTCAAGGCTATTACATACTATTGTGAGTCTGCACCATTCAATTATTGAGTCAATTATATTTGTACGAAGCTGCATTCATAAGCCAACTTCCTAAAACTAATTTTAATAAAAAATAATTCGTCTAACGGGGTGTATTTTTTGTTCATCATTTTAAGTGATTACCATTCTATTTATTATCATTTGATGAATTTAAATTTTGATATTTGTGTCGGTCTACTACATATTTGAAATTTAAACTCATTAAATGATGATAAATAAAGTGATGAGCATCACCATCACTTAATGATGATGAACAAAAATAATTCTTTAAAAATGCGAGACTTTTTTGTAGAAGTGGTTCCAAACTAATCAAAATATCCATTAAATTAAGTAGATGATGCGCATCATGAACTGCTTAGAATTTGCCGGCCATCTTCAATAAGCCTATAGTTTGCCAAATACCCTAAAAGCATTGGATTTTTTTTATTAGTAAGAAGAAAAAATAAACTATATATATATATGTGTGTGTGTGTACCTAATATAACGTTCATATGGTAATGGCATCCATGTTCCTCTTTTACTTTTTCTTTGTTAATCCTTTTTGTTTGTATGCGTATGTGATGTTGCTCTTGCATCATCAAACTAATGGATTTATTATTAATACAAAATTATAAAAGCTTAAAGAAAAAGTAGAACACCTTCATATGAGGCTTAATTGTAATTATGTATCAAATTGGTCGTAAATATGTATTTTTATTGTTGTTTATGCGAGTTGAATTTCAAATCTCTTCTAACTAAATGTAGACAAACAACACCAGTTCAATAGCATTTAATCAACACTCTTAGCTATCGCGAGATGAACAAGTATACGATGACTATTTTGAATTGCAAATATAAATTTAGGACTTTATTTTTTGTATTTTAATTTTATATGACCCGACTCCATTTATACGTTTGACCTAATCACAGGCTGTCGAAAGAGGCCCAACATTAAATGGCAGTTATGTCCTATCTCAGGTAACGAAAGCAAGTCAACTAACTTGTTAAATTAATCAAAATTTTTATGAGAAAAATGATAGTGAAAAAGTGCTAACATCCCATGTGGGCGAGGCCCCATTTCTACGACACATCACCATGACACCATCCCTTGATTGGATATCTTTGCATCTTGTTTTCCACATGCGACGAGAAAACGACATGGGGAACGAAGCAGTCTATATACATTAATACAAGGAAGAAGGTTTGAAATCGAGACGCAGTAAGTTGAATGTCAGCTGCTTAAATTTATGATTATCAGATAGAATAAATCAAACAAAACCAATGATCAAGATTAATATGAGGTTCACTCGGTTTGGGTAGTGCATGGAGTTGAAGTTTAGAGGGCAGCACATGAAAAGTTGGCCATTTGGTCATCGCAATCAAGTCCCTCCTCTTATTTATGTCCGTGTCCAATTCTCCATCCAACTATCCGAGAGAGAGAGAGAGAGATGCTGCGTGTGGATGGTGGCATTACAGCATTGGGCATATGAGGTAAATGCATGGTGAATCCGCATCACATCTTTTTTTAAAGATGATTCCGCTTGGACAGTAACTTCCATGGTCCATGGTTAAAAAGTGTTAAAAAGTAGGATATGCATTAATAATGCATAATTGTGTTGGTCACGTTGGATATATTGATTGATTATTATATATTTCACCCTCACATAAAATTTTTAAGTCAAGTCGCCTGATCACGTGGGTGGTTATTGAAGGTCTGCCGCTCATCATGCCTCTCCACCCAAATATTTGTCTATTGAATCTTTGATCAACGACTACCGAGCAGGTCGGGACCGAGACCCTCCCAACCACCCCATCCCGGAGAAACAGAGATCCGGTCAGAAAATTAAAAAGGGCCTATGAAAGGTGAAGTTACAAGTTACAAGAGGAAAGGAGAAAGAGGATTCGCCAAAGATTTTAAAAGAGAAAAAGAGTAAAGTATCAGCGACAACAGTCAACACCGACAAACACCAATTCGTGATGACGAATGATTTCAGGAGCCAAAAGATGACCCATTTCAAAGCCTTTTTTTCATGATCAAAAGCATGAAATGTTTCAAATTCCAACGGAGGAATTGAGCAAGTGTGAGCGTGAAGCAACAAGGGAGGTTTCAAATTCGAAATTTCAAAATTCAAATTTGATGATAGCAATCCCAGACAAATATTAATCCAACAAAAAAATGAGATGAGAAATTGAATGGAGCACCAAATCAATAAGATTTTCGGGGGCGCTATCCAGCAATTCATTATCTCACATTCTAGTTTTGTTGGATCAGCAGGCTGGCCGACCGGTGGTGTTTTACTGCCTTGCCGGTCGGCCAGCTGTTACTGATCTTGCATAACGGAATCCTGCCCCTGTATGAGCTTATGATCGAACGATCATCGAAAACCAATTGCAGACCCATTTTCTCACTTGCATTCCATCAAGCAAATGGAGACTGAAAGTGAAGAACAAATAACATAGCATGCAGATTTCAATCTCATAACACAAACATAAGTAAATAGAAATCGGAAGAGAACAAGTAAAATGTTCAGGATTATAATATAGAATTTGGAAATTGAGAAGAAACAAAAGTATGATATGAAAAAAAAAAAACAAAAAAATAGAGACAGTAAAACAATAAAACCCACCACAAACCCAGCAGCGGCGGAAGGAGGTGGTGCTGCTGTGTTTGTAGCCTGAATTATGATCTCCGAAATGCATCTCCTATACATAAACATTCTCTGCAACCTACTTTCTCTGCCAATTTTATTTTCCACAACTCATCGAATGGATAATCCATAACAATTTCAAATAAATACGGAGAGACTTTCTTTCTCCTCTTACCCCTCTCTCTCTATACTGATATTACATCTCTATGCTTTCACCTCTTCTTCTCTGTTTCTTCAGACATTTGTTTGCCGTTGCCAATATGGTGATTGACTCCAACAATTGCATCAATCTCAAATTTTTATGCTTATTACACGAGCGATGAGAATTGCCCGTAAGGGAGAGAAATGTTGGTGCGGGGGAGGGAAAAGGAGCCGTGACTCTGAACAAGGACTGCTGAGTTTTTGGTGATTGTGCTCCGGGAAAGGTTAGAGGAGGAGAAAATTCTCAAAAGAATCAATAGAAGGGTGGTGGCGGAGGAGACGCGTAAGAAACTCCAAAGATGGGTGGCAATGGGCCCTCATATACAGGAGTGGGAGGTGTTGGGCTTTCATAAACAATTGGCGGTGGTGGTGATGGATAAGTTGGTGGGGTTTCACATGGAATTGGTGGTGGTGGGGAATTGTAGTGAACAGGTGGTGGTGGTGATTGGTATTGGACTACAGGGGGAGGCGGTGAAGGGGATGGTGGGGGAGGGGACTGGTACACTGATGGAGGTGGAGAAGAATAGATAGGAGGAGGTGGTGGGGGTGAGGGTGAAGGTGGCGGCAAGTAAACAATGGGAGGAGGTGGAGGGGGAGGTGAATATTCAATACATGGTGGCGGGGAAGGTGGAGGGGGTGGTTCTATACAAAGTGGTGGTGGTGGCGGTGGTGAGAGGACTGGGGGAGGTGGGGAATGTCCAGGAGGTGGCGGTAATGGATAGACATATATTGGTGGTGGCGGTGAATGCGGTGGGGGTGGTGGTGAATGTGGAGGTGGGGGTGAATAGTACATATAAGGAGAAGGTGGAGGTGGAGAGCTCAATGGAACCGGTGGTGGGGGTGAATTTGGTGGTGGAGGTGGTGGGGGCCGCACGCAATAGGGTGGCGATACCGTTGGTGGAGTTGGAGGTGGAGGTGATGGTGGGGGAGGAGGTGATGGTGATGGTGGGGGTGGGGGAGGAGGTGATGGTGATGGTGGAGGTGGAGGGGGAGGCGATGGTGATGGTGATGGTGGGGGTGGAGGGGGAGGCGGAGGTGGAGGTGGTGGTGGTGAGGGTGGTGGTGGGGGTGGTGAGTAAACTGGTGGTGGGGGCGGGGGTGGTGAGTACACTGGTGGTGGGGGCGGGGGTGGTGACAACACTGGAGGTGGTGGTGGTGGTGGAGGTGGAGAGTAAACCGGTGGTGGAGATTGGGGTAAAACAGGAGGGGGAGTCGAAGGAACCACAATAGGCGGCGGTGAAGGCATAGGAAGTGGAGGCGAAGGCGGAGGGGGAGTAGGCAAAGACGGAACAAAAGGCTTACATCTAAAAGAACTACAATCCACAGGCTTCGACAAGAACGACTTACACTGCGCTGCCGTTCGCTGCGCCGGCCTATTCGGCAAGCAATTCCTCTTGTCGTCAAAGCCCGCCAGTCCCAGACACGCCGGCGGCTCACCCGTGAAGAAGTTATACGAGTAAGTGAAGTTCTGCAGACTCGGCAGTGAACAAATACTCGCCGGAATCTTCCCCGACAGCAAGTTGTGGGCCACATTGAGCTGCTCCAAGCTCACCATCCCTCCAATCGTCTCCGGTAGCGACCCCAGAAACTGGTTGAAGCTGACGTCGAACACCGTCAAGTTCTTCAGCATCCCAATCTCTGACGGTAAACAAGACCGGAATCCATTGTTCATCAGGATAATCTCGTTGAGGTTTGACATGTTCCCCAAACTAGCCGGAACGCAGCCGTGGAACTTGTTGTTGGCGAGGACGATGACGGAGACCGGCGAGTTCCCAAAGTTATCAGGCAGATCGAACCGGAACCGGTTGTGGTTGATGAATATGGCGTCCAAGTCCTTGTCGAACAGCTCCTTCGGCACCGTCCCTTCGAACTCGTTGAACCTCAGATCCAAGAATTTCAGCTTCGGCAGCTGGAGAACCACCCGAGGGAACTTTCCGGCGAACCGATTGTTGCTCAAATCGAGCTCGAACAGCAGCTTCAGGCGGTTGAACTTGTGAGGTACAGTTCCACAGAACCTGTTGGAGTTGATGTGGAGCAATGCGAGATCCGTGAGCAGCCCGAGCTCCTCCGGCAAGTACCCGGCAATGTCGCCGTGGTTGAGGTCGATCCCCGCCACAGTCCGGATCGTTCTGTTGTCGAGCGCCTTGGTGCAGAAAACTGCGGTGTACTTGCAGACATTAGATCCGACCCAATTGCCCGTGATGTTGAACGGGTCGGAGAGAATGGCCTGCTTCAACGCCTGCAGAGCTATGTAAGCGTTCCGGAGCCGGTCGTTCTCGAAGACCAGCGAGGGGTCGACCGTCACATGCTCGCCGCGGTCACCGAACTCGTCGCGGTAGTAGAGGAGCTGGCGGTGCTTGATGTAGAGGGCTTCCTCGTCGGAGAGAGGTCCATGGCTGACAATGTGGCTGCTGCGGCGGTGCTGGTGGTGGTGCTCTTGAGCAGCAGCACCAGAGAAGAGTGATGACGTGGCAAGGAAAAGGGCAGTGAGGAGTGAGAGGTGGAGGAGGGTGGTGGTCTTCTTCTTCATCTCACACCAGACATCTGAATCTCCAAATGCCACTTTAAAATTTTCTTTGAAAGATTAAGAACCCAAATAAGAAAGAGGAAATTAGAAATTTTTTCTTTTTCTTTTTAAATTCTTAATTTCTCAGGTGAGATTGCAAATGGGGTTTTGGAGCACCGTGAGATCTGAGAGAGGAGGAAGTAATGGGAGGGGGAAGGAGGAACGGGGGGCAGATTTCTAGGGATTTTTTGAGAAGTGTGTCTGTTTGTAGTTTCTCTACTGCTAGTTAGAGAGAATGAGAGATTACACATAAAAAAGACAGCTAAATCACAGCTCAAAGCCCACCAGAAACTCTCTCTCTTTCTTTCTCTCACTAACTTTCTTTCTCTCACTTTCTTTCTTCCTCTCTCTCTCTCTCCCCATCAATTTGGCTCCTTTTTATTCTTTTTTCAAGAATCCCATTCCCATTATTCAACTACCTATGCAAGCTAAAGTTTTGGAATAAAGTCATAGACCCATTACAAAAATAAAAAGTACTATCCACACATTTTTTTACTTCTCACACATCTCTTGTTAATTTTTATTCGTTGATTTTTTTTAATTCAACCGATTTGACGATCGAAAACCAAAAAAGTTGTGTGGATATCATATCTCAAAAAATATTGCAAATATGTTCATTTGGGTGGTTTATTAACAATGTGGACAATAATTGTTCTAATCTTACACAATTTGAAGTTGTTAGGGGGGAGTTGGTAGCTTGTAATGGCCATACCCAAAGTTTGATTTTGATTCTTACACTTTTAGGGAAGTTTCACTTTACTTATTATAATTCCGGTTGTTGCTTTTGAAACTGTGTATAGTTAAGTAACTTTGCATGTCTCTGTCGATTATCAATTGCTCTGAAATGAAAATTTCAACTTCTTTAATAGTATCAACGTCATATAGACTTACGTATGAAAAACAATGCTCGCATGTATTTTACATCACTTGATTAGTGTTATCCATAAGTTTTGTTGGATGTCACCACGTAAGGTTGTGACGAGAGTCGTGTCACGCTAGAAAGCTACATAACCTTGCAGAAGCTTATAGTTTGCAATTTAATGAAACAAATTAACATGTAAACAATACATGCGGGGTAAACAAGTGAAACTACATGGACTAAAATGAAACTTCATAAAATTGTAGGGACAAGAATCATAATTTGGCATCTGTATCACGAGATGTTAAAAATTTGGAGCAATTGGTGGGGGAAGAGATTTGAATGACTCCACTTATTGTGCAGGTGGGGGGTGGAGGTTGTTTTTGTCAAAACAGACGAACAGACGAGTCCCTTGGAGTAGATGAACTTCCAGTAACGTATGTGAAATTACGTAACTATCAGCGTGCGCGTTTTCATTTCCGAGTTTCTCCTCATCACGGGGGGTTGGGGGCCACCGTTCAGGAGCGGGAACGGGCCGACATTGGTAAATTTGGAGGAGCGCACTGGATCCTTGTCTCTTAATCAAGCGGCTATAATTTGTCATTTTTTTGTGGATATTCTTAGGGAAACGATTCAGTTAAATGAAGTGCAATTCTTTAAATTGTTGCGTAATTTTATTTGAATCATTAAATTATTGTTTTCCTTATAAAAGTGCAGATAGTACTAACGTCACAAAAACGGTACTTATACTTTTATGTCAGATTGTAATAGTAAATACCACTTAATCAATGCTTTTTTTGTTGTTTTATGGATAACGATTTGGCGTTTTTACACTTAACTTGGTTAAGTAGAAAATAGCGGTTAACCATTGCTTTTCTTTTTTTGCTTTTCTATCATAACTAATTTTTTACAACAATCTCATTTTTACCATCTGCATTTTGTTAGTTTTTTTTCATAATTCATATTGTAATGTCATAGTGGCATTATATTTTCGTCTTTGGCTTGATGAAGAAGTATTTTCCACGTGACCTCAAGAGCAAAAGAAAACAAATACATGTCTATGTTAAATATGAACAAAAATAAATCGAAGACAGCGAAAAAAAGTCTAAGAATAAGGTACATAATTAAAACAAATTAGTTATGACAACAAATTGTTTATTAGTGGTTTAAGTTCCAACTCTAATGCAACACTTGCCACGTTTCATTTAGGTAAAAATGGATGCAATATAAATGGTGGCAAGTAGTCCTCTACCATAATAATAGAGATGAGTTTTGTCCTTACTCTAGAACGTGGATTTAAACTTTATCAACTCCTTAATCTAACAAATATATCATTTGACAGAAAAAAAAAAAAAAAAAAAAAAAATAGTGGCCGGACCAATGTAATCCAAAGGAGTAATGACGCCAATTGAAAAAAAAAAAAAATATATATATATATATACACACACACGTTACTTTTAGTTCAGCAGCGAAGGGTATATCTGAAATTTACTTGAAATAAAGATAAATCCCATGCCATGCAAATGCAATGCATGAATGTCACGATGCTACGCGTCCTTATCACAGCTGATGCTGATGCACGATCACCAATGATGGTTAAAAACCATCAGTGTTGTTCTTCCGGTTCGCCCTCTCCAGCACGTATGTGGGGCCCATGAAAGAGGATTAAAAATTTTTCCAGATAGCGACACATTCACCACGCCCAAGGCAACTGTGTGTTCCTGGGGGCCACGCGTCACGTCTTGCCCGGCTGGATCGTCGGCGTTGATAAGAGTCCCACGTTCGTGTGGTGCACCGCGTCCATGTACGCGTCTACGCCCACCGCAAAAGCGCTCCAGTTGGGAACTGGGTGAAAAGACCATACTGCACCTCACACTTTTTTTTATTTATTTTTTTCCAAAATGCAACCCAAGCAAAAAGGCCCAACTACCTTTTTGAACGCGTTTTTTCCCCTCCGCCAAATGGACCCGGCGCTTATTTATTTTTTGGCACCGCCGTGTTTAGCGTTTTTAGTTTTTAGTTTTGTTTTTTTTTTTTTTTTTTTTTTTTGCTTTTGTTCATGATTTTAAAAACCATTTTTTACTATATAACGGTGTAGTATACGTTAAGCGCTATATTTTTCTTTAATTCTAACTGGCCACACATTCGGCGTTTCATATCAAGCGGCCATGCTTCTAATTTATTATGTTAATCTGGTACCAAAACATAAGACAAGTTTTTTTTTTTCTCAGATTTTTTTATTTGGCCAGAAATAAATTGAACTTTTTGTTGCTTATTCTTAAGGTTGAGTAATTTCAGCTGCGGTTGTGAAATAATTGTGTGAACATGAGATCTGTGATGGGTATTTGATGATTGGTGTTTGGAGCAGGTAGGGTTCCACTTTGTCTCAAAATGTTGTGCATATCATATAATTTAGGAGGTGTATTCAATTGAGAATTGGAGAGATTTTAATACATTTATAAATCCATAGATTTTTATAAAGTTTCATTGATTTGTAGAGATTCCATATAAAATTTTGATTCAATTCCCTCGAAATCTCATAGGAAGATGTGAGATTTGTGGATACTTAAAATACACTACGAAATCTCTTTAATTCCCTTTAATTCCTCAACTTTTTCAAATTCTTTAAAATCAAATTCTAATTGAATATACCTGGAATGTTATAAACTTCTTTAAAATCCTAATTGAATACATCCGGATTTCTAAGGATTTTAATAAACTATCTTAAAATTCTAATTGAATACATCTTGAATTTCAGAGAATTACTTAAAATCCTGATTGAATACCCCTAAATTCATTAAAAGAATTAAAATCTCTTAAAATCTCAATTGAATACACCCCCTTAATTTGTCCTAAGATTTCACTCAAAAAAAAAAAAAAAAAATTGTTCTAAGATTAAATTGTAGCGGCAGCAACACCGATCCAGTCCAGGGCGATATTTGGTGAATTAATTTACTAACTCATTTGTATTAATCTAGGGTTTAAACAAACAAACAAATTAATTATTTTATACGAGAACAATTCAAAATTGGACCTTTTCTTTTCAACTATTTGTTTTAGATCTCATGTGATGGGATTGCACATTTGTTTGCATCGTCAACCCGATCATACTTTGTTTGTTGTTTCATTCTTTAGGGTTTGAAGCATTTTGTCAACCATTTTAACTTAACAAAGTATAAAATTTTCGCTAATCATATTATATGAACGATACAAGTTTAATATTCAACCCTAAAGTTCACACACTCCAGCGAAAACGTTATTCTTCACCGTCATCGTTGTCATCTTCGTCGTCCTCATATTTTTTTAATAACCTAAACACCATAATCTTCGTTTGGCTTAATTAATTACTAACAAATTGTTATTCATCCACTTAAATTAAATGATTTTGCATAATTGTCAACCAATTAAGCAGTCAGTTTGAAGCTGCCTCCAATCAAACAACCTGTCGTCCCAAATGAGTGGTCAAGATTAAACAAATATTCACATGAATTCCTAAGCAAATATGATGCCAATATGTAATAATGCGTATGAATGAAAACCTGTTAATATGTATTTCTGCATAGGGCCAAATTAATCAATTGGTGTGAATGTAAAGCATGTTATATTTTTCTCTCAACAAAAAACAAGCATTTTATTTTATTTAATTATGTTCGGCCAACAATTCTCATATAATATGACTCACCATTAATAAGGTTTGAGCTTTGAATTTGAATGTGTATGGAATACTAGTCACTTTTGGTATCATTTTACGTGTTGTAATATGCGATAATATTGATATGCTTTACTTTTATAATACATTAATAAATCAAATTTATATATTATAATTTGAATAAAGTAGTAACACTATGCGACGGTGTTCACATGTATTATAATTTGAATGAAGTAATAACACTTTGTAACGGTATTCCAAGTACACTGAAAAATAATTTGTTGGAGTTTCATGTCTGTAATACCCTGAATTTTTTTTTTTTAAATATGTGATTATGTGGAATTTTTTTTTCAGAAAGTGGAATGACTAAAATGTCCCTCATTGACTAAATGTAATTATACGAGGACGTATTTTAACCTCATATATTTTATTGTATTTCTTGGCATATTTGGATATAGCTCGATCTCACGAACGCGTAGGCGCAAACCATTTGTAAAACAGAGTTATAACGAATGAGATATGAACGAGCAAAGTTAGGGGTGAAATGGTCATTTGACCACAATCTGGATTTCTCCATAAATTGTGAGGTGCCACATGTATGGCAGTGGTTGGGAGAGAAATGGGCATTGCCCAATCAGAAAATGAGGAAAGGGTGAAAGGAGAGAACAAGGAAATGAGGGGGAAAGAACCGAGTCACCCTCAACCAGTGTGACCCGACCGGTATGAACACACCTCTGATGTCGATTCTGGCGTTTTCCTGATGAGTTGGGCGACGCCACCACTACCAATCCACTCCTCGTCGTCCCAGCTTCCATTTCCACCCAATTTGGACTACTGTGATCGAGGTTTAGCGACGAACACTCATTGTCTTCTCCAGCGAGTTCAAAGACACCCACGACGGTGATCCACCCGATTATGAAGCTACCACCATGGGTCGACTCCTCATGAACCCAAGAACATGTCCCAAGCCTTGGTTGGGGCGACGGAACATCGGAGCTGGTGGATCAAGACCACCAAATTTCTAGGGTTCCGGCGGGTTTCGAGGCAAATTGGCATTTTTCCTGGCCAAATTGGACTTGGCCACATGTATAAAGTTTGTTCTACACTTTGAGATCTTCATTTTTGTAACTTTTGAGAATGTTTAGAAATAGTTGAAATTTTCCAGTGAGGCGGGGCAGCCAACTGCCACCCACGGCGGCGTGTGGCCAGAGGGTCATCGATGCTATTTTTATGCTAAATGAGATGCCTTGAATTCAGTTGTGATATCCGGATGACGTAGGTGGATCGTTTAAACCTAAATTAACCACGATACGTTAATAGGTCACTAAACGAACCAACGATCCGACTGTTGGATTGTCACCAAACTTTGAGACCTTATCGTACATAATATTTGAGGACTTTAGGAACTTACGGATCGGGAATCGGACGTACGGATCTTCCCAAATTGGATTTGCAAGTTGTAAAATAAAACGTTGACCGCCACTTGATTTCATGATTGGTGGAGATCCGACCGTTGGATTGGAATGAAATTTTAGTATGTTGTTCTAGAAGCATAAGGTGAACTACTAATGGCTTGATCCCTTCGTTTAGGGTACGTAAGCAGTATAACCAGGATGTTAGATGCATCCATAAATTAAACAAAATGATTATTTTTTATGGTTAGTTAGAATTATAATTAACTATTATTTTATTGTGGCCTACCTGTGTGTTTGGCTTCGGAATTAGAAATTTCGGATCATTACAATGTCCTTCTTGAGTTTTTATTTTTTTTATTTTTTTATTTTTTTACTTCTAGGTTTAGAGACGTGCGTGCATTATTCATTCAAGGCAACAACAACGCACCAACAGTTTCTCCACTGACAGATTGTTGATACAAGGGTCTAATAATAGATTAACTGTATGCAGTTATTCACTTATGCGTGTGACCGACAAATGTTAACATATATGGTTAACCTTTCATTAATGTTGATCAGAGGCAGTGGTAGATTCAAGATTGAATCTTGGGAGGTCATAGTGTTAAAGTTCGAAGTCTTTCATAGAGAAAAGAGCACAATATGCACAAAAAAAATTCGGTTTACTCATTGATGTATTTTGTTGAACACTTAGTAAACTTGTTGTTATTAGTAGAACCAAGTTGCCGACATGTCAAAAAATATTGACATATGCAAAAGCAAACTGATGAGTGCTATTAAGAGAATTTGTCAAATGTTATCGACGCAACCTGCAATATGATATTATCAAATAATTGGTGGGTACAAAAAGAAATCGTACGAAATATTTAAAGAGTCATTAAAAGACTGCACATGTATATTTTTCGAACTCTAAATGGTCCTAAGACCACCTTCGTTCCAATGTATATCCACCGCTGATCATATGATCATAGGGCTCTACTATATTCCTACAATTTGTCAACTTATTGACGGACAATCATGCAGATATATGGTATATGCTGTTAGGACAAATATATAGTATAATTCCCAAGTGCATGCATCTTGATCTGATCAAACTTGAAAACGTGTGGGACCAATATTCCACGTAGGATAATGTAGTCAATGGAGTTGATTAGGACAAAAATGCCAGCCGGCAACCCAGCTGGGACGCTTAGTCATCACGCTTGCCAACCTCAACAATCCAGAATGTGGAAAGAGATCCTCTTCACATCCATTCCTCCTAATCCATTAAATCAAGAGATTTGTGCTGTTGAAATTTGATCGAACGATTACAAACATGGACCCACTTTAATAGTTATAATAACTTTAATCGTTAGATCAATTTTCAACCGTATGAATTCTCTGATTTGGTGGATTAAGAAGAAGGAATGCGGAGAAGATCCCTTTCCCCTGTATGTATGTATTTATGCTTTCATCACTAGCTGCTGGTTAAGTGAAACTAAGCTACAAAATCCAATTTTATTTTTGGCCATAATTAAACCTCAACAATTCTTCATAAAAGAGTTATTATTTTTATTTCTTTATCTAGGGTAGATGTACTGTCTGCGTAGCAAATCCATGACTCATCTCATCACGCATATCACACAAAAAATTGTATTGGTCTTGATAATAAAAAGTAGATGATGTGTCATTCAACGTGTTATAATAAAAGTGATGAACATAATTGATACTAATACATTATACTTCTATGATGTATATATTAATAAAAAAACATATCCACGAATTATAATCTGTAAAATTATAATCGACATGTTATATGAAGATATTAAAATTTTGCTCCTGTTGACGAACCTAGGGAACTATTCAAAGTTGTATGCCACTTGTCTTACGTGCCAATCGATCAAATTGTTCACATTGGATTTTCTATGTACGTAAACGTTTTTGCTACATTTAAACATTATTACTTGAGCCGTAGATGACTTATACAGTTTATATAAATATCGTATCTACTTTTTCACATACGCATTTTACATCATGACAAGTAATAACCGTAAGGGATTTTCAAGCATGCTTTGAAATGATTACAAAGTACTTGGATGCGATATAGAAATCTAAGCCCTACGATGACGCTACTCACACACTCATTTTATCTTGCACACACTTCTTGTTAATTTATGTTTTTTTTTAATATTTTTGAATTTAATCAAGAAAAAGGATCTTCGCCCGATCTTTTTTCTGGAGATCCCGTGATCATGACGGTTCATCGTATATCGTGCGGTTAGAAATTATTTTAAATTTTAAATTAAATATAAATAGTACCTAACGAAAATTAACTGCACAATATACGATGAATGATCACGATCACGGAATTCCCAAAAAAAATATACAACAAATAATCTTTTTCTTTATTCAATTCAACCGTCGAAAATTAAAAAAAAAATACGTGAAAGACGAAAAAAAGTGTATAAATTGCAACTTACATTGATGCACATGGTTTCCGGTTTTCAATGTCATTCTATGATGACGGACAAAATGACAGTGTAGTAATCATCTCCGTAGTACTTGGTCAAAAGTAACAAGCCTGTCGTGGTTGAGATTTCATGCTGTAATCACTGTAACGTATGGGGAAATTAGTATTGGAATTGAAAAAACAGCAAAAAGTGGGAAATAGAAAACTTAAATAAATAACTAAATAAACGAAAACAAAAAAATAATAATACTTTGTAATTGCAGAGACTTCTCTTCAGGAACGCAAATTACGGACAGAATTCGAGAGCGGAAGTTATGTTAAGAATAATGCTGCAATTGAATGGTAGGGTTTTGCTGTTGGCTTTCATAATACTTTAATACTGTATTCGGTTTTCGTCGGCAGGAGGGTTTTAATTTTCCAAACATTTGGTTAGGGTTTATCTGGCTCTGGGAGCTAGGTAGCAGTGACGGATTCAGGAAATAATATTAAGAAGATCACTAAGAATAGCGCGCAAATTTTTTTTAACAGCAATAGCATGCGTATCGTTATTTCATCGAGTCTTGGTAGACATGAAGTCATTTGGAAAGGCATATTGTACACCTGTTAATGTCTCATTTGCGTGGGTAACTGACATGTTCCAAGGCTGCTCCCATATGAATGCTTAACAAAGAAATACATTTATCTTGAACATACTAACAATGTTTGATATCATTGCATCTCATTAATATGTTTGTCCAAAAATGATGATGCTTTGTTATTCTTTGAGATCACCATTTCATTTACTTTGCATTTTTGGATAGTTTTTTACTTGGTTCTTTTTTTCTACTTTTAATTGTAATTACAACTAACAAACAAGCCAGAGGTGAATAATATTATGACTAGACTGTAAAGGGGCGACAGCTCTCTAATGCATTTTATCAAGCAGTTGAAGGGCATATATGAAGGGCAACTCCAACTTTTAAAGAGGCAACATCCAAATCATCCATGAATATTCACCGAAGTTCGAAAAATCAGCACTCAAACTATCTTTGAACATTTACTGAAGTTCGGAGGGTCAGATGACCCCTCCTGTCCCTCAATGCATCTGCCCCCTGTTCGGTAGGACCTTCCATGGCTTGCTGGAGCCACTGTGCTTTCATTTCATGGGCCATGAGTCTACGACATATACCTTTAGACTTATACCTTCGGGGAGGGGTTAAGATTTTGTCGAAATTTTCAAACTGGTCGAAAAGGAATAGGATCCACTAATTAACTTACAAATGTGAGCTATCCTCCGATAAACCAAGTGTACGAATATACACATTTCTTTCTTGTTCTAACTTCTTCGTAGTTGTACACCACAAATCCGCAGAAGTCAACAAACTCTTTGGATCTGTGGATTTTTTTTTTTTTAATTTTTAATATTTTTGGTACATAATATATTCACCGCAGGTCAAAACGGTTTGGTCAGTTGCAGTGCAAATGCATGGTTGAAACTGTCATGTACTTTATGACAGCTCGGATTACACGGATAACGTTTACTTGAAATTGTGCGTGCATCCATTCTTTTAACAATACTTCTTTGGTGCGGCTGACCTATGCGGTTACCCCCTCTCGAGTTTACCTAGGTATGAGTTCGAAAATTTTAGTATGCTCGGGTGTATTTATAGTTTAAAATAATTTATCGTTGAATTTGAGAGCCTGTGACCAAAGATTTTATAAACTCTTTATATATATATAAAATTTAGAGAGTATGTTGCCGCATGGGTCGAACACCTAAGACATTCCTTTATAGGCATCAGGTAGTTCGAAAAATTTCATTATACTTCATTTTTCTTATATTACGAGATTGTAATTGTTGAATCTAAGTCGTTAGATCATTAACCAATAATCTAGCGGCCAAAAGTCTCATACGGTGAAGCATTATCAATTTTAAGTGGTTTTCTATTTGTTTAAAAGCCTTGTACGGCTGTGCTTAATAATGTGTTGTGAAAGAGTGACACGTGTGTAGCTGCCAACAATTTTAATTTGGAGGGTTCATGGGCGAGCGCGAAATAAATAAAACAGAACAAGTGTCCCGTTTTGGTGCCAATGTGCCATGTGGTGCTGTTTCATCTTATCAACGACAAAGAACTTGGTACCCTTTTCAAAGATAAGATACGGAATAGGGATCCCTTTATGCACAGGACCCCCCCCTCCCTCCTAAGGGTCTCTGCGTGGGACAGTAACACCATTCCAACTTTCCGTTCGAATGGAGCATGTTTATTGTTGTCACGATAGTGTAGGTTGGAGCCTTTGGAGCTTTAACTGTGTTTCGAGAAATCTTCCGCATGTGAAAGTAACGTCGTGATGTGGTATTATTATTTTATGTGTTATGTAGTAAATAAGCAACGAATTTACATATTAAAGTACGGTATTAATTGCACATGTGAGATAATAATGGGATTGATAAAACTTGTGGTTTGGTTGATCCGACTCTGGACATGAGAGAGCTCCGCCTAGGAGAATTGTATGGTTTCCCTACGCTTCATGGGACCGGCATCACAATGCTCTCGTCTAATCTCAGCCTATCTCACCTAACTCACACCACCGTGCAAGCACAAACACTTTTTATCACACTCGCATTTTTATTGAATAAATCAAAAGACAGTACACTATCGAGAGAGAAAAACAAGGCATAAATGTAGAGGGAAAAGACGGACGTGTACCCTAGTGTTATTTACCTAAGAACTATGGAGAGAAGAAATTAAAAGGGTTTGTACTTGACCTTATAGGAAGGGACCAAAAGCTATTTACCTCCACTAAAACCTTTCACCTTCCTGCAAGAATGATGGACAAAATAAATAAAAATAAAGCAGAAGATGGTTGCATTTGCCACCTGCTTCTCATGTGAAATTTATGGAAAGGTTCTCCAATTATTTCCTTTCCATAAACCAGCAAAAATGTCGGCACATGAAAACAAACCAACCTATTAAGTTATATCATACAAACCCTAGCCTGTAGTTCCATAACCAGACTCAGATAATTGTGTCATAATTTATGAAAAAAATTTATATTAAAAAACACTCATTATAATTTAAAGGGACTTGTATATGATTAAACCCATATCTATGTTGTTGACCCTTAATCAAGAACCTCTCCGTCTCTGACACAGAGCCGGAGAGTGTCAGAGCTGGAGAGGATCTCAATTTGTTGAACCCAATGAACTTATAGCCGAAGCCACCAAACCAAAACACAATTAACGAAAACTTAAGATTCCAACAAATATTAAAATTTAAAACCCATCAACATAGTACTTTTGAAAGTTTGTTTCTTTAATTTTTCGGAATGAGATTCCGACAAACCTTTCGCAGCCGACGACACGTTAATTAGACGATAAACCAAATGATTGGCTACGACCAAAACATTGTTTAATAATGATTACCAACTTGAACAAGACGCAAAAGGAATCAAACTAACCTAATTTATATAATACGATGATGAACATTGAACAGGTCATTAGCAAACAAAACCAACTTCTTTTTCTAATGCAGAACAACACGTAATCCTACATGCTTAACACATTATGATAGGGAGATTTCATTTAGCTGCAAAATCACAGGTCACACATGGGAAGCAATCCGCAATCCGCCGCCCGCCACCGGGGGTTTTCTCTTTCCGACATTTTATGCTCACCTAATAAAAGTTGTGTAATAATATAAAGCGACCAATCCGATCAAAATCTTTACCGGGTTCAATAATTACGAGAAGCTTTTTCTTCTTTGACATCTTTTGCATCTGTAAAAGTGTAAAGTGTCACAGGAATAACTGGTCTTAATAGGAACTACAAGTGGTGCTTTCCAGGTTGTACATGGGAGAATTTTACAAGTCACCCTGCAGAGAAAAGAAAAAGCGAAACTCTTGTAAGAGGTCACGAACCTAAAATTTACAAGGAAGCATGTAAAAAATTAGCAAATATATGGGTCCTATATATGGGACTCGATAAGTAGAGCTAACAATTGTAGGGATTATAAGATGGAACCCACGTGATGCTGGAACGCCAAGCGTTTTTGGGGACACGATTTAAGATGCATGAAAATGCTTAATCCTAGAGCAAACAAGATCTTTTGTAAGAAGGTATTAGGTTGGATTAACAATTGAAAGGGCTCAACTAACTTGGGACAAAGTTCAAATATGAAATTTGTCATAGGACCGGACCAACCCTCCACCGAATGAAATTTAAGTTAATTGCTCAAATAAATACAAGACCAGATTTTGAACTTAGTATGATTAAAGTTCAGTTGCTTGATGAAGCTGGACACAGATTGAGTAGCTGCTAGTGATTCCCAATATCCTACTTTATTCTAATTGTTTAAACTATATACTAAACAATTTTGTAGAGATGAAGACAATTCGACATAGTATGGCCCAAGCCCTCGTTTAGTGATGATGTTTAATTTGAAACTGCACTGATCTTTCCAAATGCTGAGTGATCTCTAAGGATGTAGACAGATGAGCAAGCTCGGATGTAGACAGATGAGCAAACTCGGATGTAGACAGATGAGCAAGCTCCGATGAAGGAACCAGGAAGTCATGTTTATTTATTTTTGTTTAATACGTGAGCGACTGAGTAATATAGGCTTGTAAACAGAACTTAATAAGAAAATATTTAATATGGTAAAGACATTTATCTTACCTGAAGATTGGTGTGTAACAGCTGGAGCTAGCTGTTTAAGAGAACTATTGATGTGGCTTAAACACTGCATTTTCAACCCAGAAAACAGAAAAAGAAAAACTATCAGCATCAATTGACTTCTAAATAACATCAAATATTAGATTGTTATGATGTGCATCTGTAGACAGATGATGCTCTACGATATTCGAAACACCACCAAATTCATTATCAGACACAATAACGATACAAAGGGAAGCATGCTTCTTCTTTCCCCCCCTTCTTGGGCAGATGTGAGGAACATCAAACAGTACTAATAAAAAACTAAAATCTAATTCAGATTCAAACATGATATTGCTGACCAGATTTATAATTTCAAGGAACATCAAACGTTACTAATAAAAAACTCAAATATAATTCAGATTCAAACATGATATCGCTGACCAGATTTATAAGCAATACATGAGGAATCTTATTGGGCAAGTTTAGGGGGTGTGGTTTTAGTGTGTTTTAAAGATGAAATTAACCTCAAATATTTTAAAGATGAACTTATCCTCAAAAGATATGAATTGGCAATGCATAAAGGGATATATAAGGAAAAAGAAACGTGCCTAAAACAGATTCAGGAAAACCATATTTACTAGGCCAAGAAAGCTGGCCATTCATCGAGAGCTTGTATAAAAGCTCTGATGATTGTTATGGAATTCAAAAAGTTACTAGGTAAAAAATTAACGGATGCTTGATGAAAAGCCAAAAATAAAGACTGGACTCACAACGACAATATTGAGAAGAAAGAGAGCAGCAGCAGAAACCACCATAGCAACAATATCAATAATGATAGAACACCAAATTCAAAATTTTGAGTGCTGAATTAATCACCAGAATATTCACACATCCACAATCGCCTTTAGGGTGATGAAGTAGTTTCATCATTTTTATCCAACTCTTCATCCTGGTTTCCATTTACAAAAACAACACCGTTCATGGAGTCAGCATCCTCCTCAACAGCCTCTCCTTCACCTTGATCTTCTCCATTCGCCTGCACATCCTGAAACGAAGACACACACAATCCAATTAAAAAACCGGTAAAATCATCCCTTCATGGAACAAACATTAGAGGTTTTTAACTAAAGAAAAGCTGAAAGAGAAGTCTTTTTATGGTTGACAATGCTTCAACTACAGAATAAAATTCCTAACGTACCATCTACAGTTGGATAGAATCACCAATAGTGTGACAAAGTTTCAAAATGCAAGACGCAAGAAACAGAACTTTGTGTTTTAATCTCCCAAAAAGAAAAAAAAAGGCCAGAACAAACTTTAGCCGCGGTTTTGTAAGTCCGAGACCTTATTTGAACTTCTGCACTCTCAAAGATGAGTTAAAAAGTGAAGAAATACTAATAACTATGTAAGCAAGTAACTCAGATGTGAATCAGCTTTATCATCGATTCAAGAACGTTAGCTGGTTATAAACATCTATTTGTCATCAATTGGACAATTTACCTCATGATCCAGATCTCCATTTTCGATTGTGGCTTCTTCATCAATTTGCATGCTTCTGAACCTTTCCACTAGGTTGGTGGTTGGCTTCTCAGCATAGACTGGGTATTGTTCAGCAGGAGGATAAATGCCTCTGCAAATGACCACAAACCAATCCACAATCATCCCAAAAAGCATAAGCACAATTTATTGGCAGTCAGTAATAAAGGTGATATCTACTCTACTGCAGCGCTAAAAAGTAGAATGTTAATGACCCTGATGTTGAACAGTGAGATGAAGGGTGGATACCTATTTTCTGCGTCTTTAGACTCAAGGGCAAGAGAAACCTGCCAGTCCTCGAACAAATTAGGATACTCTTGCGGATCGGCCAATGATTCAGCAGCTTTTTTATTGACCTGTCATATTGAAAATTAAGAATATTTTAGAATAATCAAATATTTGCACAAATATTTCCTTGCTTCAATTGGTGGATAAAGTAGAGTATATAACAATTTTCCGTTGGTATCACTTCCTTCATCTCACCTATACATTTCACTTAAAAGAAAAGCATCATGTTCATGAACTAAAAAACATGCAAAAGTTTAACCTTGTTCAGGTCATTTCTCCAAATTGAAATTATCTCTGAGACCTTGCTTGGTAGGTAAGATCGTGCCATTAAAGCTGCTTCAGGTATCCTTTCACTGTAATGAAAGATGCCAACGCTTTAACATACAAAAAGGACAACTTGAGAAATTGAATGGTCATAATTAGGGTAAACAGAAATTTACCTTTCCAACAACAGCTGTATGCATTCTTCCAATTTACCCAGAATAAATAAACAAAGGAATGCAACATTATTCTTTCCTTGCTCTTTGGCAAGGGATGCAAGTTTTGATATTCCTTGGGCATCTCCAAGAGAAGAATAGAGAAGCAACAAGCCAGAAAGGTCCATTCCATTTGATAGACAATCTTCAGCCAAATCAAGCTGCATAACCCATTCAAGCATATGAATCAAGATTTTGAATGTAAAAAAAATGTGAGGCATCATAGATTCAAAGGTGTTTAATCATCAACAAACTCGTGACCACAATTGATAACAAAGAATATCTAGTTCTTTCAAACAAGACAAAAGTCCTTTATGATCCCCTTCAATCACGATGTTTGGATGAGCAACTCAGTAGTCTTGAGGTGTGAGTGAATGAGGGTCTCTCGGTTTGTTTAATGGAGTTCAAACAGAAGACAGCAGTAAGGGAATACCTTCCCAGTGGACATGGCTAATTCTCCCAGCCGCTTCCATTTGGATTCACTTTGGGCTCCTGTAGCAATTTCCTGCCAGAAAGAAGAAAATAAAATATCTTCAAACAACCAATAAATAGTTATTAGAAAGAGTTTTTTTGTATAAAGGAATTACACACCACGATTTCTCTTCAAATTATCCAGAGCAAACCTTCCTGACAACTTAATAACAACAATTAACTAAGTAAACAAATCTCACCTTTGCAATCTCAAGTCTACCCAGCTGTATAGCAAGATCAAATTTGTAGTCAGCGTCTGTAGCCACTTCCAGTGCATCCTCCAACATACCTCGAGATTCCAAAAATCGAGCCACACTGGATAAAAGCAAAATTTACATCAATATGTCAGTCAATTTACAAAAAAAAAAAAAAAAAAAAAAACGATCACCAAAATATCAACTACGTATCAGAACAGAACAAAAAAGGAAACACATGTGATAGAGATAGTAAATCAGGAAAAACGAATATAATATACTTGTAAATCAGATTATTATATTAGGATCCTTTTTATTGAACTAATAATAATTATACTTGTATGAGAACCAAAAAGCAATATGAAATGCGGTTTTAGGTAAGAAATGGATCTGGGCTTTAAGCTATATCTAATATCACTAGATGGTGCACAACAGTTGCCCATACAAAATATGGTTTCCTACCTATTATGTTGCTCTGGAGGAATTGTTGGAAAGATTTGCTTTGCATGCTCTAAATCTCCACGTATAACAAGTGTTTTGTACTCGATCAAGCTGAGAAGCAAGGTGTATCCAATGACACTGCATAGGTAACAATATTAACAAGTTAAAATAAACACTCCGAAGTGCATGCGTTGACTCCCCTTCAGAACTGCAGCTTGTACACTCACTTAAACTCTTTATCAATTAGAAAGAGACGACTTTGATTGGCAAGATATCCCAGCAAGTACATGGGCCGGTCCAGGTGAAACATTGTGGTCACCTGAAAAGCCACCGAGTCAAAACAGAGCACCATCTCCAAGTTTTTTTTTTAATGCCCTAAATAATATTCTGAGAACAACAGTGACATAATAAAAGTCTGGTCCAGAACACTGATTTTAAAAAGCCACAAATTTTGTATACCTCGCCACCAACACAATAGTTAAGTCGCCAAGAAGTGTTATTGTAAACGAAACAGTCCCCGACCCATAATCCAGTTCTGACACGCTCATTTATTTCATAGAGGAGTTCAAAAGCATCCTCTACACCTAGTTCATCAACTGGCCTTCCATTGTCAAAATAGGATGAGACTACATCCCTCTGCCAAATCAACCACACTAAGTTAATTATATGAATTACTTTTAGCTCAGATATACAGAAAAAACTACGCAAATGCAAATGAAGATGGGATAGGAGAGCTTAAATGGGAGAACTTTTACATCGTATTTTAGAATGTAGAATGATGAATCACTCGTGATTGCCACCAAATCGCCACTATCAGCCCAATAAACATTCTTGAACAGTCAAAGCAACCAAAGGAATGTATTAGTACCCATGCAGCCAGAATAAGAAGTCTGATAATCAAAATTTCGTATATGTTACACCTTAACATTGACATCAATACGTCTAATCAATCTGCATTCCGCCCAGTCATAGAAGCATATGAAGTCATTTGAGCGCATTGCCAGTAAGACCCCTCCATAAATATGTTCTACAGAAAATGTTGGTCGAACATTCTTCTTCTCCTGAAATCAAATTTTAACTCGATCAGATTTGAAAACAAGGCAAATATACTGTTAGGGGAAAATTCCATCTCTTTTCATAGATTACGTATCTGCATGAATTAGCCATTGTTTTAATTCAAAAGGCAATGGTTTTTTAAGCAAAGAATAGATCTGCCACCACTCTCATAAGATGAATACAGAATTTCTGATAAGTATTCTCACTTCCAAGTTCAAACATTGCATCATTCACTAACTTTTGTCCAAACTGGTGTCTACAGTTTAACCAATACATTCATTGTCCCTATACAGTCAAGGCATTGCCTTACTCGTGTAAAATTCTAGAGAGCACAACTTGTGGAGGAAAATAGGGCAAAAGAGAAGTGTTCTTGCAAAAGTAACATTAGCAATAACTTACAGGAATTTATTAATGGAAAACAAAGGAGTTAAAAAGGTTCAAAACCTGGAAAGTTTTGCTATAAACTTTTATCCTTGATGTAGTTTCCCTAACAGCACATTCTCCATCAGATGACCAAACAAATTCCAATGCTGAACCAAAGGATCTATTTCTCCATGCTAAAGCTGTGTATATTATGTACTCGCCATCTCCACAGACAACAACAAACCTTCCATTGGGGTTGTGCTTCAAACTCTGAAATCAAACTCAAAATAAAATCCGTTTGTCAAAACAATGTAATTAAAATTAGGCGTTTAATAGTCATAGTCTTATACGAATCTACAAGTGTGGGCGGTTTTGAGAAAAAAAATAATAATAAAGGATTTGGGACTTCAACAAATTGCTAAAGGTACGGAATTGCTTCACAGCTGATGCCTTGTTAGTTGTGACTTGACCACAATTTGATCAATTGGAAATTCAAAAAAAATTATAGTATAAGGTTGGGTGGACACGAGCACAGTCACACCCATACAGAACTTAGAGCCAAAACTGAGACTCAGAACAATGAGGAGACAAGAATCTTGTTTCAAATTGTTTCAAATCTTCCTCACTCTCCTCTATATCTCTTCATGTTAACATAAAATCTCTGCAATAGTAATGCATCATGGTTAAAAAGCCAGATCCACAGTAACTTGAACTGATGTATCATGCGCATTCATGAAAAGAGGACTGTTCTGTCTACTATGGACAAGACAAACATCACAGCAGAAAGCTTGGAAACACCTTAACAATGTAATAAGGTAGGTAAGTTGACCAAAAAAAAATCACTGGATTAATGTTCCTCAAACAGATAAACTTACTTGAGGATAAAGGTCACAGGTTCCCAACTCCTTCACGGCCAAAGGCAATCTTTCTCCATCTGTAGCCTGAGTTTTACAATCATCAATGTTTATAAATTCAAGCATAAGAATATCTAGTTCTAGAACCATGTCAGGCAGAATGATCAAAGTCTGAGGAAGTAGGGATATTGAACCTCAAAATCTGCTCCAACGCTTTTGATATTCACAGTTTGAATCTCATTATGCTTTGCCCAAATAATTTTTCCACCACTATCCATGCTAGCAACTGGTACTTCTCGACCAATTTTAACCATTATGGCTCCTTCATCATAACCAATTACAATCCTGTACGCATATAAGAGATCTTATGAAACCATCACATCAAACAATATTATAGTTCACAAAGCACCCACTCAGATTTCAGCATTCCAAGGTATTGTAATAGTGAAGGTCTGGTCTTACTCAATAATTTACATCAAAAGCTAACTAATAGTTTGTACACATAGAAAACAAATAAAAAATAAAGACAACAAGGCTTACCGGCGTGAACCTTTCATGTACCCAAAAGCCCAAACACGTTCAAGTCCATAATTCAATGTGTTTTCAAGCCTGCAAAGTAATTATTCATGTAAAAAGAATTCCCTTTTCTCTGAGAGAACCAGTAAATCAACAAAATGATAGTGTAAAACATGGAGAGGCATAAAAGGTACGACAGAATCCAATAGCCTGCCTGTAAAAGGAAGAGAAACATAAAATGCAAACTGAACAGTATGTTTTATTCATTAAAGACCTAAAAGAAAAATACCATTTAATAAAAAGTAGGCAAAGTCTTTCAAGAATGCAATATACTAACATAACAAAATTCTCATCACATGGTCTAGGTGCATTCCGGGCAAGAAGGCAAAACACTATTTTATTTTCCGAGCCTTAACAATCCAAAGGCAAACAAAATGATCCTTGGCAACTAAGAATAAATGAAATTGACAATAGGACATCCAAAATAGCTGAAACAAACACTTGTACACTTGAAATTTAAAACTTACCGATAAGTGGTCGAGTGCCATATTCTAACAGTTCCATCCTCTGAACCAGTAATTATAACTGGAAGTTCTGGATGAAAGCAAACTGCAGATACATTGTGAGTATGTCCATCAAGTGTCTGAACACAGCTTTTTGTCTGATAGTCCCACACCTGTTTACATAACTTCCGATTACAGTGTTTTCAAGATAACCATGCATGCATGCATGCACAAACAGTGAAGGTCAGTCCACACAATAACACTGAATTTTCAAGAAAATGGTGTGTACCTTTGCTGTATGATCATCTGAACCTGTGATTAAGTATGGTTTATCACCGCCAGTGAAGTAATCAACACAATTTACCCCTTTCGAGTGAGCATCCAATGTAAAATTTGGGTCAGGGGAGACAAGATTCCAGATCTGGAAACAAGATAATGACAAACAATTAATAGTATGCACAACTGATTATTTTCTAATATAAACTTACACGGGTTACTGAGGAACATTTCTAAACCCACCTTTACAGTATGATCCAAGGAAGCACTTGCAAAAGTGTTGGTGTCTTTAGGGTTAAAGGTCACTTGCATCACATAGTGAGAATGTCCTTCAAATATCTGAGTACACATCCAACCTTTTTCCCAATCCCACAGTTTGATAAGCATGTCATCGGATGATGACAAAACATATGGAAGTGTTGGATGGACAGCCACACATCTAATGTAGTCTGAGTGTGCTTCAAAGACTTTAACTTTATCCATTGTATTATAATTGTATACACGAATAAACATGTCATCAGCTCCAGCCACTACCCACTGCTTACGCACTACAAACTTTGCTGACCGAACTGCAAGCAGTAAATTTATACATCAAACATGTTTGATTATCTAGAACATTGAGCTAATACGAAAACTAACATGCAATTACCTGGCAAATCAGTGACTTCAAAAGACTTTGCCATGCTCTGCATGTAAATTAGGAAAATTACAGTCAGCACTAACATAATTACACCCACAAAAGATTTGATATCAAAGAAGCCAAACATATAAAGTCTCACAAGGAAAGAATCGATCTTTGAAGTATGGATTGTCCAAAGACATCAATGATGGTTAAGAGCAACAGAATAAGGTAATTTCAATGGAAGGAGGGACCACCCGTATGAAACATCTTAACCTGTGCCATTTTGAAAATATGAATTTTTCATTCACTAAAAGCTCAATTTGTTAGTCTTAGCGGTCACTCACTTGTTGTGTTCTCGACTAATGCAGCCTACTGACAATAAAGAAAAGCTTTCTATGACTGTTCAATAATCACACAAAGAAAAGGAGTTTCCAAGCACGGCAAATACAACAGAGAAGCGGTAATTTGAAAATGCAACCATGTCCGCGAGATCAAACCCCGAAGCAAGTAATGTGTTAACCCAAGACAAATACTAGAATCGGACAAGTGTGACATACCTGTGACTGGTAATTGAAGATGTACACAGTTCCGGAATACAGACTCGCAAGGATCCTGCCACAAAGATAAACACAGTATAAGTAGGCCTCACCGATTCGAAACAAATTCACAATTACAGAAACAGTGAAAGAGCATAGTATGTTAGGATTGGTAAAAATTACCATGGCTCAGATGGATGTAGATCCAAAGACTTAACTCTCTCGGTTCTTTGCACAAATTTCCGCTGCATAATTCGCAATCACAGTAAGCAGAATATTGAAAGCTCCGAAAACGAAAAGCTCAAACTTGAAACGGATAACACAAACTGAACGAAACTGAGGGAAATCTACCTTGATATCGAGCCTGAGAGGCTGCAAATTCAACATAGAAACAGCAGAAAAATGGAGTAAATCAGTGAAAATTCACCAGAGAAAACAGTAAGAAATGCAGAGATGAAGTTAAACCAAGTAAAATCTTGAAATTTAGAGTGAAATTTCGGTTCACATTTTCAGATCCGAGCCGAAACCAAAATCTGGAACGTTACCATTTTTGGAGAGCTCGAGGAAGTCGGTGCGGAGCTCCGAAGAGGGAAGATGGAAAGAATCGGCGATGAAGAGATCGAAGCGAATTGAATTCAGAGTTCGAACGGAGGTGTAAGTCTTGTGGGCTCGCACGTTCAGTTCGCTCGCAAAGAATAACAGAGTGTTCTTCTGAGAGAGAGAGAGAGAGAGGGAGAGAGGGAGATAGGGCTAATGTAGGCTTTGGGCTCGGGCTCGAGTCCAAACCTATATTTTGGATTTGCATTTGGATTTAGATTTGGGCCTAATGTTACGTCCACTATTTTTCTTGACTGCAAACCATGGGCTTGAGACTCATCGACATGTAGTTTTTCATTTATTTATGGGTATATTATATTTTCATATCTCAGATTTAGAATCTATTTCAATTCCTTACAATATCTTTAAAATATTTCACTTTCATACCTTAAGTACTATTTTATTTTAAAATAATACATCCGTTACATTTTTCATCCATTAGTCCGTTAAATGCTGATGTGGTTGCCAAATGTATTTCATGTGGCAAAAAAAAAAAAAATTAAAATTTTTTTTTTGAAAAAAAAACATGAATTAAAAAAAAAAAAAAAAAAAAAAAAACCTGAAAACACAGAAACCCACCCCACCCCATAACCCCTCTTCTCCCTCCCAAGCATCCCAACATCCCTAAACTTGAAAGAAGAAGAAGAAGAAGAAGAAGGAGGAGGAGGAGGAAAAAAAAGTCCCAAAAATCATCTTCGAGCGGGGGGTTTTTCGGGGGGGGGGGGGTGGGGTGTGGAAGGGGGAAGGGAGCTGGGTCGGGGTGGGGGAGGGTCGCTGGGCAGTGCGGGGTAGGGGGGGGATGGAAGGAAGTTGGGTCGGGGTGGGGGGGGCGGGGAACGGGAGGGATAGTTTCAAATTTATTTATGTTTTTTTCCTTTCTTCCTCCGCTTCCTCCTCTTCTTCTTCTTCTTCTTCTTGCAGATGTGGGTCAGTTAGGAGGGGGGAGGGATAGTTTCAATTTTTTTTTCTTTCTTCCTCCCTCCTTCTCTTCATCTTCTTCTTCTTCTTTTTCTTCTTCTTCTTGCAAGCTGTGGGTCGCTGTGTATTTCAATATTTTTTTTTTTTTTTTTTAGGTGAGAAAATTCAGGTTTTGGATGGGATAGAATGGGAGGGAAGGTGAAGAGAGTGGAGGAGAGGGAGGTGGTTGGGATGCTTGGGAGGGAGAAGAGGGGTTGTGGGGGTGGGGTGGGTTTATGAGTTTTCAAGTTTTTATTTTTTAATTCATGTTTTTTTTTTAAATTTTTATTTTTATTTTTTTGCCACGTGGAAGACATTTGGCAACCACATGACATACATGTGGCAACTATGTCAGCATTTAACGAATCAATGGTTGGAAAATGTAACGGAAGTATTATTTTGAAATAAAATAGTACTTAAGGTATGAAATGTTTTGAAGATGTTGTAAGGAATTGAAATAGACCCCAAACCTGAGGTATGAAAATGTAATTTACCCTTTATTTATTTTGGAAGCGAGTTTCATAATTAGCTACAATACATAAATGTATTTAATACAATAACCACCTGACGATCAGATATAATTCATGTGAATATATATATATATATATTTAATACAGTCATTATCTGACAGTCAAATTATAATTATATAAAATCCGTTCTCTTTTTTGGTTATTCTGCACAATTGGATTTTTAGTTGTTCAATTGAATAAATAAATAAAATCAAGGAATAAAAACAAAGACAAATGTGCAAGATAAGAAAATAAAAGTGTAAAAATCGTTGCGTTTTTATATATCTACTTTATCAACAAAGAAAGTGCAGGTCTAGGCCTAATCGAGTTGGGACGTATGTGTTCTCTTTTTGCACTCAAGTTGGCCTAACCCACGTCTACAAATCTTTATTCAAATTGTACATGCCGTTTCAAACATGCATCTCGATCGATAATACCTTCATAAAAGTAAAAGAAATTTACAATTCCATCAATCATGTGCAAAACCAAGAAACCTGCTGATAAACTTGGCAACTGGTGTGGCATCACCTGGATGGTACGGAACCAGGGAACCCAAATTCATATCTGGTGGGCGAGCATAGTACAAATGCTTCACGTCTGCAACTTCTTCTGCCAACTCACTCTGATGGTTATTCATCAGATCTTCATTCGCTACCATGACTAAGGGCTTACCAAGCTGCAAAGTCTCGAATACATGCTCCCTGACACTGCACCGCAGCAAATTATATTCACATCAAACATCAACGAAAATAAAAATGGCTCACAATCAACAAAGTTTTTATACTTTTTACAACGTGACAAAGTGTCCGTGGGCGAGCATAGTACTTTTTATACTATTTTGACAAAAAATCATTTCAAAAATGATGAATCCAAAAACTAGAGGGGAAAAATAAATTTTCTGCAGAATATAGCACTCGTCAACTAAATTTAGAAATTATAGACAAGCGTCGCATTTACGACAAGAAAAGAGATGAAACTAATACATTATAGCTACTCAGATTCTAAGTGATGAATTAGCGCTGCATTTTAGCTGAAGACGCTAAAGCCAAATATTCTTTAAGAAATACATCAGTATCTCTGCAAGTCTTCTATTATTCAGATGGTAAAAAAAATGCAGAAAGATAAACAGACGCTATCAGAATCATACCTGCATGACTGACACAAGAGATGCTGCTCTCAGATGGTCTGCAATGCTCGAAGAAAAAGTGTAGTCAACAGCAAGGGGCTCATCTCCTCCTTCAGCCTGCATTATAACAACAATGTTGAGGGGGAAAGATGTTGCACAAAGTATGTCTGACATAAGAGAACATGGAAGTCATTTAACTTAACATTCCTCCATTCTGTTGCTACAACATTACTAGCAACCAGGCTATTTCAAAGTAGTAGAAAATCAAGCAACGGATGAATTCTTGTTTGAATTTATGAAAGCACGGACAAACTAGTTTTTTTCTTTTAACCTCTATCTGCGTAGGAATTGAATATCAACACTACAGCTACCCATAAACCCAAATCTAAAATAGCAAACTGGATAACGCATTCGTTTACAAATCCACTTTGCACCACTAAAGTTTGCTACTTTGCAGTAGATAATGAAGAGCAGCAACTAATCGCATAACTCGGTTGAGAAATATCTTCGTGGGAATGTAGGATCCGCGGCCCATTTCAAAGAGAAGCCGAGTATACCAACTCTTGTTTAACCTCACGCGTATCCACCTCTCGATCAAGAGCATCAAAACTGGTAGTTCCAACAGTTACAAAAACTATCTTCTTAGCTTTCACATTAACCTCACCATATCCCATCTGCAATCACTTAGGTTTCTGAAAAGCACGAATCACTTAACCCTATAGCTAATCACAGGCAGCAAGAAACAATATCACCATAAAACAATTCAGGAACAACTAGGAATTATGAGAAATAAACTATTTTCCAGGAAAAAAAAAAATTACATTTCTAACAGCAGTTTTGATAAACTAAAATTCTTATGAAATCCCAACTTTAAAGAATTCAAGAGCAGCATCAAAATAATAAGTGAAAATGCACTTATGAATCATAAAAAAATTGATAAAATCGAAACGGATAACAAAATCTACCTTGATATCGAGCCGGAGAGGCTGCAAATTCACCATGGAAACAGCGCAAAAATTGATGAAATTAATCAAAATTCACAAGAAAAAACAGTAAGAAAGGCAGAGATGAAGTTAAACTAAGTAAAATATTGAAACTTAGAGTAAACTTTCGGTTCGCATTTACCATTTTCCGTGAGCTGGGAGATGAAGGAGCTCGAGGAAGTCGGTGCGGAGCTCCGAAGAGCGAAGCTGGAAGGCCTTGGCGGTACAGAGATGGAAGCGGATTGAGCCCGGAGGCAGAGTTCGAATGGAGGTGTGAGTCCTGTGGGCTCGCACTTTCAGTTCGGAACAGAGTCCAAAATAATGTTTGGGTTTGGACTTGTAGTTGTGTCATGATTTATAATTTATTTATTTATTTCGAAAATAATTTTTACACTTCTTTTTTTTTACTCTGTACTATGCATTTCCAGTCGTTGAATTGAATAGAATTAAAATAAATAAAACATTAGATGAGAACCAAGAGAAAAGTTGATGACAAGAAAATGCGGGTATGAAAATCGTTGCTAATTTATATTTGTATTTAATAAATAAAAATTGCATGTATAAGCGTAGGATGAAGTTGGCTAGAATAATGTATTATTTCTGTATTCAGATTAGCTTAACGCACATCTACAACTTGCAAGCTACAAGAAAAACCGCTCCAACTGCAAGCCGGTTTTAACTACAAGAAAATCATGTATGCTCTGACCTCCTCGCATACTTTGGTTTTCATTGTTTCAAAACAAAGTAAAAGTTCCAAATATTTGATCCATCATCCATGGTATTGCCAATAAGAAAAGAGTAATACTACACTTATTTCTTATCAAGTAAGAAAAATAATAATTTTACATCGGAGAAATAAAATTCCACTTTTCCCCCTTAAGAACAAACCCCAACAACAACAACAACCAAGTGTAAATTTCTCGGGGTACCAGCAACTGCAGAATCGAAACCCAGAACACAGCATCAAACTTATTGTATGCATCATCGCTTGCGGTTTATGATGAACCTTCGGCTTCACTGGACTTGCGAATCGAAAACTTGCAATTTACGATTGCATCCTCGATCGATAAGTAGATATTTTCTTTTCCGATCTTGTCTACGAAATGTGACGTTTGTATTTTCTCCATCACCTTAATCCTCGGGTTTATTATTCCCAGCTAAAATGACAAACAAATACAGAAATTATCTTTTATTCTCGTTATAATTAACTATTAAGACGAATAATTGATGAACAAGTACATGAATGCATGCATTTCATCTTTACCTTAATCCCTCTTGCAGCTAAGGTTTTGTGTACTTCCGCCAACGTTTCAATGCCAGTCATATCGATGGTTATAACTCCTACGAAATCGAGTTTGAAACATTTAATTTAAATTGGAGAAACAGTCATGAACGATGCAAAAATAAAATAAAAAAATTATCAATGAGGTAGGGAGATTTGAAGATGCGATATATAATCAAGTTTAATCGTACCTGACAATTCGAGCAAGACATGCTCAAGCTGGCCTCCGCTAGCATCTAATTGTTCTTGCTCATCCCAAACCCATCTCAAAATCCTATTTCCAAATATATACTAATTAGAAAAATTTACTAATAATACTATAATTTTAGTTAAGCAATATCGTTAATTTTGAAATGTATAATATAAGCTAAACATAAACATTACCTTTCCCTTATATAGTTGCCATTTGCAAAGTAGACTGGGGAGCCAATTTGTAGTACCAGGACTCCTGAATTCCTCGCAGCTTCTGGATACTGCTCTATGTCACGGTAAATAACCGAGTCTGGTATTTTTCCAAGCTTACAAGTGCCAGGCCTAGCCACATAAAGGAGAGCTCTCACAAGACCAAGTACGATCTAATCAAACAAAGACTTACTAGGTTAATTCAAGATTAAAACCCTAATAAGATTAATGAATACGTAAATGGCTACAAGCCTGCCAGTGTTTTCAGAAAATCAAAAGCACTTATTGAACTTAGCATAAATTAATACACTCAAACACATTTTAGGGTTTATGAATTCTGAAAGCACTATGGAGAAACAACTATCAAGTTCTTTTATAAGAGCATTTGCACTTTTGAAAAAGACTTAAAGCATAAACATGTGTGAGAAGAAGTGCTTACTGAGATACCGAGACCGATGTCCATGCTAATGAAGGCAACACCTAAAACGGCAGCCATGCAGATGACGAAGTCAAACTTGTCAACCTTGAAGAGTTCATAGACTTCATTGTATTTGATGAGTCCAAGCATGGCGGACATAATAATTGCAGATAAAGCAACAAGAGGGGTGTAACTAAAGAGAGGAGCCAAGAACAGAAGAACGAACATCATAAAAAGTGCCATCACTGCGTTTGTCATTTGTGATCTTGCTCCCGCATTGTAATTCACCGCAGTCTTTGAAAATGGTCCTAATTAAATTATAATACAAAATTAATCAAAGAATTATAGAATATGTTGAACAGTGATTAGTGAAATCAATTGGAGATAAACAATTTGTATGTAAATATAATATACCAGTAGTCAAGTAACATGAGGTGAAAGATCCAATAATGTTCATGAAGCCAAAAGCTATCATTTCCTTATTCCCATCAACTTGTTCGTTCCTCATTATGGCAAAGCTCCTTCCAATTGCTATTCCCTCCTGAAAAAGGTTATTTGATAATTAAAATACATATTAAACTAACCTAGTAGTAACTAAAAACTAAAGTCTCCCTTAATTTAAACCAGAAATGAAAATTAATGGGAGAAATAATTAGTAGGTAGGTTAAGGTCTTTCTCACAGCCAAAGCAATAAGGCCAGTAATAGCCGCAGCCTTCACAACAGCTGGAAAATATTTTTTGTCAAAGGTCAAATATTGAATGGAAGAAGGATTGATCCCTTTCTTCAAGTCTCCCACCTGAGAATAGAAATCGATAAATAAATATAAGAAAATAACAACAAAAGAAATGAGATATGAAAACTAAGAGACCATCTTTCATGTTATGAATACACTCTCACCGTGACATTCCGTGCCATGAACGTCCTTCTCGTAGTTTTAATACAATTTGAATGGAAACCTTTGCTTTTATTTTTATATTAACTATTCTATTAATAAATGAATATTTGAAACAAGTTAGCACACTTACAATTGGTATTCCGTGGTCTTTTGCATGGGCAAAATAAGCAATAAGGCACCCAACAACCACCACGACAAGTGGAGTCATAGCCGACACCCAGAATAGCTTTGGTTTTCTGTTTCTCTGAAAAGTAAGTGAACATCATTAATATAGAGGAAGAGTAATTATTTATTTATTATTTATAAACTACATTTATTTATTGATCACAAGCAGTGACCAAACCAACACGGAGGCTTCGGCTGCCACTGACTCTTAACAACCTCAAATATCTCCCTTCCGAAATTTTATATGACTCCTACAATAGCTAAGGCAAACAAAATAGAGAGAGCATTTATTAATTAATTAATTTATTTAAAACCTACCAAAACTACAACCTTTTCAAAATAGGGAGAGCTTTTTTAGTTGGATGATAACTTGGTTGTATATAATGAAACATGAATGGAAGTCAATGGTTGAATGATAACTTGGTTTTATAAAATGATAAATGTATTTGATGTTATTGATAATGATGTTGTGATAGGATATTCCTAAAATATGAGAACATGTCTTTGCCAATTATAAATTAAAATATATTTAGTTGTTAGAGGACTTTGTTCGTATCGTAACCCATTATTGTAAATTCTAGCTCGGCGACTCACAAGATAGATATATATATATATATATATTTTTTTTTTTTTTTAATAGCGGGAACCATATCCCAGTGAGTTTTTGTTGAAGAACAGAAAACTCACCAGCCACCTGGTGAACTGTAGTAAAAGGAGGAAGGTAATACCCAGAACTACACTCTCCCACCTCCACTGCAAAAAGAGTGAAAAATATCATTAATTTCCTTCTTTTTATTGCAAATGTCATTCAATTTTAAAGCGCGTCCATGCACCTAATCCACGCCACTGTGATTTGTAATAATCGACATTTTAGGAATTAATCAACTGTTACCAAAATTAGGGAAAAAAACTATATATGCACTAATTTCGCATTAATATGTGGATAAGCACTGACCTCGTTTCTATGCTGGAATACTGATTTCAAAACGTTTACAACGTCGGTTTTGGTCGTGAAATTCTTCAACCCTAAAAAGCCCTTCAACTGTTGCAAGCAAATTATAATTGCAGTCCCTCCCATGAAGCCAGTGATGGTGGAATGTGATAGGAAATCCACCAGAATCCCCAGCCTGAATATCGACGACAATAACTTTTATATAATTAGGTTAAATTTGCATTAAAAGGTGCACACACATATACATATACATATACGGTACCTGTTTGTTTCCGTACTACACAATAAATTCTCACCTTAGAATACCCAAAGCGGTCTGAATAATGCCGGTGATAAAGGTGGCCGTAAAAACTAAGCGCAGGTACAATGTAGGGTCTGCCTTTGGATCAGCTACTTCTCCAATGATTTCGGCAATAAGCAACGAGCATGCTGCCACTGTTCCCACAGCGAGGTACTTGGAGTCTCCAAAAATTGCATAAATAAGAGGAGGAACAAAGCTTGAATCTACACAATTATAACACAACCCATTAATTATTTATTGGTTTGGTTGCACATAAAATTATCGAAGAAATATTCTCTTGCCAGACGCTGAACTTGGACTGTGTGTGCATATATTTTAGAAGATAATATTCAATTTAATCAATGATTCAGATTCGAGGGCCTTACAGAGGCCGATAATGGGAGGAATCTGGCAGAGTTTGGCGTAGCTAATTCCTTGAGGAATGGCGAGACTGGTGATGGTGAGTGCGGCAAGGACGTCGTATTGAAACGTCTTCAGACTGTATTTCGGAAGCCATCCCAAGATGGGAACGAAATATTGGAAACCCTTCCTGACCTTCCCAAGTGGTTTCTCATTTGCGAATGCCTTGAAAGGGTCGTCGGGGAAAAAGGTCTCCTTGAGGTCGGATTTGAAGGCGGTGCCGAAGCTTCGCGGAGCTGCGAAGCTGACTGAGCCGCTTGTTTTCGCCGTGGAATTCATGAAACAGGCCGAGTCAGTTCAGATAAGAGATCGTAAGAGCACGAGGAGAAAATAGGAGTGCGAGAGTTAGAGATATAGGTTGTGAGAGAAACTACCCAAAGAACACGTACATTTATAGGAACAAAGGGGAATGGTTGGAATGATGGAATGGGCCGGAATGGCCAAGATTAATGGGAATAGTGTGGCGCACTAATTTGACAAGTCACGGTAGTATATATGAACTTGGATAAGAACCTCTCGTGTCCGACTCAAACGATTTGGTTTTATAGAAAATTGCAGTCAGAATATTATTAATGTGTGAATATTTCTAGATTACATTGTTAACTATTATGTTTTTGTATTTGTTCAAAATTACTATTTTTAGTAATATTAATCCAACATATTATGACGATATTGCTATTATTACATGCTTCCATAATTCACTATGATAATGTTGTGTGCCATGATTTGTGTTTTCATTTGGCCGGACGCAGTTATTTCGTTAGTAATTCGACATGGAAGTGCTTGTTTGTGATGGATTATAGATCTTTTATTTATTTTCTTTAGATGTAAATCTTTCTATCCATATTTTTTATACTAATTACCTTAATTTTGAATATAAGTAGTATTTTGTATTACCCTGTTAAAAGATAATGATAAAGACTGATTGAACAGATCCTAATGAAAAAAAAAAAAAAAAAAAATACAATGAAAAATTATCACATTGATCTCACATATGGTAATATTGTGAATGGTGTAAAATAAAGAAAACGAAATTCTGCTAATGGATGTGGTTATATCATATATTAGCAAACATGTCAAGTTTTTTGCCTATCTCACAGTCACACTCTCGGACAAGAATAAGATTAGTGAATTTAACATTGACTTAAACATTTGCCTATATGGATTATTAATATCTTTGGAATTGGATTAACCTTTTTACCTAATAAAGTAAATTCTTTATCAATTGAAAAATGGTCTAATGACAAATTTTTGCATGTCCCACAAATTTTAAAACAACTTGTTGTCCTAACCGACCCAAATCCTACCCATCGCATTTCCGGTACTTGTGGGACAAATAAACCAGCAAAGAAGTACCGTATTTTTCTGCTATGTAGTAATTAATATTGGATTTCTTTCTTACAAGTAACGCATTTATTGAATCACACGAGAAAAATATAAGAGCATGAGAAGAAGTAAAGATGTACATGATATGTAAGTTTCTCTTCAAAACACATTGCATTATATTTCTCCTTTTGCGTTTCATCATTCTTGCATCATGTAAACTTAAAAACTAAAGATACAAGAGTAAGAAAGGTACTAGTCGTCTTCTTCTCTTTTTCTTCAATCTCGTGGATACGTAATGGGAATACATGAAGCATTTGGTTTCCATAAAACCTTTAGATTTCATTGTTTGTCGAAGGTGGCACACACAGTGCCGCATATTTTGTACATAATGTTAGACTATGAGTATAAGTGTAGGTGTATTTTGGCCGGATGTTTGAGTTCAGATTAGTATAGAATTCTTAAGAAAAGCGGATTACTTGTTCTAATTTATATGAAACTGAACTTAGTACGTAATAAACTGGTTTTTACCACATTGACAAGGAGACTTTTTTAGTATTCTATATGGATCCTAATAAGAGAATCACATGAATTAATTGTCAGTATAAATAGTGGTCAATAATCTCATAGAAAAAGGCTCATTCTTTGGACCAAAGATCTATTGTTTGGTTGAGCATATTGTGTGTTTGGCAGAGAGGAAAAACGTACTATTGAAGTTAGCTAACTATAACTTCATCTTCTTCAATTTTTTGAAGGTCATATTATTCTTACAGACAATTCACAAGAGTGTGTGTCCTCCTTGATTGGGCCTAAGGGGAAAGAGATCCTCTCTGGATCTCTCCCTCCAAAGCCCAGAGATAAAGTGATCCGAACTCTTAAAATTTGATCTAACGGCTAAAAATAGAAAAGTTAGTAAATTTTTTTAAAAGTTATAATAATTTTTTGTCGTTTGATCAAATTTCAAGGGCCTGGATCACTTGATCCCTGGGTTTTGGAGGAAGAGATCCGGAGATGATCTCTTTCTGGCCAAAGGAACACCCTTAGCGAACATTATAAGTTTTATTTTGTATAAATATTATTTACACTAACAGGATTGAAGATAAGATAGTTGCAAATTCACCATTCATGAAATTCAAAGATATATCACTTACAAGTAACTTAATTAGTGTAAATATGTTTTATTTTTTGAGAAAATTTGTGTAAATATGTTAATTTGCTTCCACAAATGCCTCCCAAAAGTGAGTTTTTAATTTTTTTTTTTTTATAATAATTTTTTTAAAATTTTTTATACAGCCTCCCAAATGATTTGAAATAAGGGTCACAACCAAATAAAACCTTCCTCAGTTAACCAGAGAAATCCATCCTTTTGAGTTTGAAACGCAACTATTCGGTGAAGTTTTGTGTTTAATCTTCAACAACTCACAGCTAACTTTTCAGCATCATTTCAACATTCTCAATCATTTTTTTCTTAGCTGAGTTGACCTTAACCAATTAAGATATCAGATCTATATTTCCTCATACGATCGACGAAACATCTTTAATTAGTCGGTTCCACTAGACTATCGTGAAGATAATTATCCGTAACTCAAGACAATTATCACTAGACAAAATACTAGTTATTTGTTAATGTACATATCAATTAGAAAACTTGATCTCAGATTATTTTTTAAAATGTCAATTGTTGAAATAATTAGTTTGACTTGATATTTAATTGTTATATCATCAAATTTTTTATCAAAATGTCGTTAATATTTGATTCATATGTCATCATTGATCATTTTAACATATTTGATTTATGATCATTTTAATCGATTCCTACGCAAACTTACATTTTAGAGTTTCAAGAAGTTAAAAGAAAATTCACCCTTTGAAATTTTGCCTTGGAGAAAATTCAAGCCTGAACTCAACAATTTCTGATTTTGATAACGACGGAGAAACTCAACCATAAACCCCAAGGAGAATTCAAAGCAGGGCTGAAACCCTAAACTTACACCTACGTGGATTCCACTTTTATCTATACATGCATGCATTGCAGCACCTTAATTTGTTGTCACAATGTTTGAAACAACTAATGCATGAAAAATATGTATCAAAATGACTAGGAAAAGCATTCATTGCCTTTTTCTCTGTAATGATCTGTTCCAGAATTTTTGAAACGGAAGGGTAATTTTGTAATTTCACTAGAGTTGAGATGTTTATTTTTGAAATGATACTTTTGGGCGTTAATTGGTGTGCCACATGGGGCCCACCTTGACAATTTGGTCCCCCCCGGGACACTTTCCCTTTCCTTTCTCTTTTCTCTTCCCGTGTTTCTCCCAGAACCTCTCAGTCCTTTCACTTTCTCTCTTTTTTTCTTTTAGCCCATGAGCCCTATTTGCTCTTCAATTTCCTTCTCCCTCCGAACTGGACTCATGCACGCACAACCATCATCCTTCTATCCCCTACCTGCGTGTTCCACAAAACCTGGAATGAAAGGACACCGTATCGCGTGCACCATGGCTTCGCCACTGTGTAGTTCCTTCTCCGGCGAACCCTCGACATAGGTAAGTCTTTGAACCTTTTGGGTTACATTTTGGGGTTACAGTAAAGTAAATTTTAAGTTGTTCAACTCATTAGTTGCATAAAACACCCTGAGAAAACCTTCCCCAGATTCCGACAAGTCCGACGGTTTTCAAGCTGATTTCCAGCCAACTCCAGCCACTATTGGGGAAATGAAAGGTATAATCCTAAACTACACTTATTGGTCTTCATTTTGGTAGGTAGATTGTATGCTAAGGTTAAGAATCGAGGTTGATCAGAGCTTAGGAAGCTCCGGCTTGCTTATTCATGAATCCGGTTTGAGAACCGGGTCGGGTCCCAAAACCATTAACCCATCAAACCGAAATACCCATAGAACCCAACCCAGTTCACTATTTGGCCCAAACCCTTGGGCCGAGCTGTCAGGCCCAAAATTATTTGTGTGACCCTCTAAACCAAGCCCAACCTAGGCATTCGGCCCATTTGGCTTAGCCCAATCTTAACAACCCAAGCCCAAAACCCAATTGGAATTAGCCCAACCCAACAAACCCAGAACCTGGCCAGCGCATGCGTCTGCGTGTGGACGTATGCCTTGGTCGACGTGTAGACCATACGCGCTTCCATTTGAGGTACTGTGCTCCACCTCCATCCACGGTGATGCTGGTAATTCTTCGGCCAACTTTCCGACGACCCAAAATGGAGTGTGGTAATGTGTGGCCATCAAGGCCACCACCCCGTGGCGGCGTGTTGGGGTACCCAAGGTCCCCTATTATGTTTTTCGACGTTCTGAATCCATTTATGACTTCTGTTTCTGGAAATTTAACCATTTTAGTATAGTTTTATTAATTGGTACGTTTATGTGCTTAGGTGCATTTGTTAGTGGCGTTTCCATCCACCATTGTTTGCATGGCTCTTCGCCAACGGTGTAAGGTCAGTGGACCCCTTCTAAAATGCATATTTTACTATTAGAAATGTATACATGAAAAGCATGATTTAATGGCTACGTTTTATGAAACGTTTATGAGTAAATTAGTTTCATGCTTTATCGACTTTACATTCTTCGTGGTATATATGATTGATGACTATATACCTACTTATGAACGTGGTTTTACGATATGACGTTTTAGTTACTGAGCTCCAATTGAGATATATATATTAGAAATATTATGTTTATGTTTATGTACTTATTTAATAGTTATTCGAACGATATTACCTACAAGCGAATGATATCTTTATATGGCTTCGGTCGAGTGATGTAGGGGCCTACAGGTCGAATGATAGCTTTATATGGCTTCGGTTAGGTGATGTAGGGGTGTATGGGTCGATTGATATTTATATGGGCTTCGGCCGGGAATTTGGTTGGTGCCTACGAGCGGAAGATATTTATATTGGCTTCGACTAGGCGTTTGTAGATGGCTTCGGCTAGAAGATATTTTTATTGGCTTCGGCCGGGAGAAGAGCCTTCGGGCGAATGAAGATATATGTTTATATATATGCCTTATGCTACAACTAATGAGCAACCTATATACGATTTATGTTTTATGAAAGGTTTTATGGCATGTTAGGGTTTTCAGAAAAACCTATTACTTACTATGATATACAAGTTTTATAAACCTGGGGGTTAGTACATTAAAGATTAGCTATTTTAGTATTACTTATATATCAACTTGGTCTACTCATGTTTTGTTTTGCATCCCCTCAGGACTTAGATTTGAGGTGTACAATCTCCGCGTCAAGGCACTCCCGCATCAGCATGTTCAAGTCATCTCGGTCCATAATTGCATATTCATTATAATTAAATTTACAAGTTTTAATTCTATTGGTTCATTGTTTCTAGTTCTCATGCATCATAATATAGCTTCGTCACCTTCGTCGGCCAGCACGTGTCTACCCTGGTGTTTGGATAATATCAGGGTCGGGCGTGTCAATTTGGTATCAGAGAGTGCTTTGTTCAGAGCATACTTAGGATCTTCTGTTATTGTAGTAGTGTGTCGGTTATGACATCATTTAGATGTCACAACTTCCAGATTTGTTGTCATTCGGCACGGTTGTGCAACCCTCAATCTGCATGATTAGTCACATCCTATTGAAGAATAAGAAATTTTGTGTCGGGATTGTGCCTCAGCGGTGACGTGATGGATTGTTGGATGACTTCCGACATCGGATCGATACTCTGCAACATGCATTCCTTAAGAATTGCGGGCAGAGTTGGTTTTTACATTAAAGTGAATTGAATTATAAATCTCAGTAAGAGAAAGTCTGGGTAAGACCAGCTGAAGATCCAAGATGGCAATGCCACTCTGCAACATGTGTTCCTTAGGAATTGCGAGAAGAGTCAGATCTACTTATGAGTGTTTGGAAACAGAAAGTTTTTAACGGTATGAGTTGGTTAAGACCAACTGGAGACTCGAAATGATGATGTTACTCTGCAACATGTGTTCCTTAGGAATTGTTGGCAGAGTCTTATCTACATACGAGTATGGTGAAACGGAAAAATCTAAATGGTTTGAGTTTGGAAGATCTGAATCGATGATGTCACTTTACGACATGCGTTCCCTGGGAATGAGAGGCGAAGTCACATTTATATGGAAATTGCTCGAAACATTCGAAGTTCATGTTGGAGAGAGCGAGTAAGCGCTAGATGTTGCGAAGTGTAGTAAGTGTTATTTTGGTGAGATCAAATCAATGTCCTCTGACTCATTCCCGCTGAGGAAATTAATGCGGATCTTTAGAACAATTCTTGGCGATTGTTCTATCGATAACCTCCTTGCTTAATCCAACCACAATGTTAGGTTCATTAAACATCGACCATTAGTTGTACGTCAAATTCTTCGAACGTTGTTTTGTTTAAAGTAGATACTTTTCTTGGGAGTTTCTTTGGTAGCTGACATTATTCTCATCAATTTCCAAAAGGGGTTACGACCATTGGAAATTGAAAATCCTCACAAGGTGTTGTGGAATACGAAATGTCTTTGGTCTTGTCAAATTCTATCAGCAGTTCTTAACTATTCCTTGAGCTTAGACCTATTTCTTTTTTGGCTAAGAAACCAGTTAATCTTGTTGTGATGTTGACGGTGAATGAAGTTTCTGACAACGGGGTATTGTCTCAACTAATCGTAGGTCTTACACTTTTCAAATTATGCGGTGGTGTATTATTAAATGTTTGGTTGCACACTAATGCAACAGAATCAAGTCACGTGTGTGCCTCTTAACGATTAGAATTGCAAGATGTGAATCATAGTATCTTTAAACTAGAGTTGATAACGATCTTTCTTGATGTAAAATCTGGTAATGTTTTCTCTACAGTGAGAAATGTTGCATCCTTTTGACCAAAGAAGTTGTAGTGTGTCTTCACACAGAAATTGTTGAGTTGGTGACAAATGAGGTGGATGAAACTTATCGGTGAGTTAATTGCATCTTTGAGTACCATCATGGTCAGCCAACTATCGTAATTGATGCTCTTAGTTAGAATTTCTCATGATTGTCATTCTTGGGTTGTCGGGGACCCACTAGGGATGCAAATGAAAATGGGCGAATGTCACCATAGATTTCCGGTACAAACCACCTTGTATACATGGGGACTATGATGATGTTTCGGTATTTGTTGATCAACTCACTCATCGTATTATCTACCAATCCGCGATGACTATACTTTTGACCAATTGGTAGAATTCTTCATCCTAGACTTCGTTAGAATGACGTCTCGATTATCATCAATTTGGACCTTGATCTCAATTTCACCTCCTGCTGCTATAAAGCGTTATAGTTAACTTTGGGTTCACGCTTACCCTACGACACTTCGTATCTTTTCTATAGCAGATAGACTATTCAGGAGGACCACTCAAATCTGAAAGTTTTAACCGGGACCACTAGTCATTCAATCACCCATAACATCTTATCGAGTGAATCATTACTACCGATGATTTAATATCCTTGAGATTATCATTCCCTGAGTTTATTATTGGAATAAGTTTTATGAAAGTTAGAATGGAGAAAAGTTTAAGTTCCTGTCTATCAGATTACTTTAGACTACCACCGAGTCGAGCCCACACTCAACCATCCCGACTTACCACCATAAAATCAAGTTAGGTACTTACTCGTATTCCTGCATCAAAGCTACGCATTCACTTCGTTTATCTTGTTTCCTAGCTTTGATGGATTTGTTTGACCCTTAAATTCTCGTGTGTTCACTTAGCCTTTTCGGCATAATTGTTTGCTAAATCCGAGAGAATTTTTCAATGAATCAGCTTGCGTAGGCTTTGTGAATTACATTGTTTTAGATCTTAGTATATCATCACTTTTGTACCTCATCGTGATGCGCGTTTCACTTCTAGGTTTTGTGAAGTTCTTGTGAATGTCTTGAGTACTAAGTTGTTTGTCCCGTATCGTATTTTTATTTGCAAACTGTTGGACAGTCTTGAACAAACTATTTAGATCTTGAAAGACGTGTTGCGTTCTTTTGATTTGTGGTTTCTGAATGATTAGATTTTGCACTGATCTCTTTTGGAGTAGTTACGACGATAGTTTTATTTTCAGTTTATGTATGACACTATTTGATAATTGGTATGATAGATTCTATTGACAGCGCTGGTTGGACAGTGGAGTTCTGCGAATTGGTTTTCAGATATTTGATTTTATGATTTGAGAAACTATGTGCTTGTGTTGTTGTTGACTTAGGATTGGACAAATTGGTATGTTTACACCCTTAGGAAATTACTACTTCCTTATCGAGACAACAATGTGTTGTCAGTATAGCGAGCGGCCGACTGTGATGTCATTGGCTTATTCATTGGGTTCGTCAAGTAAGTGGACATGTATACCCGTCTACAATAGTTGTCACTGTTTAGTTATTGTTGGGTCGCGTCCCAAAGAGACACATGTTCTCGAAGTACGTGACGTTATGTATGATTGGGCGACACACATAGTAATATATTTATGTTTTTTATGTTACAAATGTTCAGTTGAATCTTTTCCACTTTCAGTTTTAATTACAGTACCAGTTTTTCGACCTCTATGTTAGTACTTATCTATTTTGACGTTATCGTATTAAGCATACATATTTTTTACCATACGTTATTATGCAATTTCGACTTTATATCTTTATAAAGTATGTTTCTACTTTTATACTGATTGGGAAGAAAGTAAGAGCTTGGAGGCATGAAAGAGGATTTGGAAACCCACTCACGACAGTGTGGCATATCCTCTTTTGTGCAACCATTCTGATTTGATTTCCTTTCTATACATATATCATTTCCTATATTCGAGTTTTTATGTATAGTACGTTATTTCAAATTTTGGGACGAAATTTTCTTAACGGGAGTAGATTGTAACAACCCATCCCAGAATTTTTGAAACGGAAAGGTAATTTTGTAATTTCACTAAAGTTGAGATGTTTATTTTAAAATGGTACTTTTGGGCTTTAATTAGTGTGCCACGTGGGGCCACCTTGAAAATTTGGTCCCCTCTCCCGGCTCACTTTCCCTCTTATTTCTCTTTTATATTCCCGTGTTTCTCCTAGAACCTCCCAGTCCTCTCATTTTCTTTCCCTTTTTCCTTTAGCCCCCAAGCCCCATTTCATCTGCAACTTCCCTCTCCCTTCGAACTGGACACACGCATGCACCACCATCGTTCTCTCCCTTCCCTGCTTGTTCCACAAAACCTAGAACAAAAAGACACCCGCATCGCGTGCACCGTGGATGCGCCACTGTGCAGTTCCTTCTCCGGCAAACCCTCGACATAGATAAGTCCTTGAACCTATTAGTTACATTTTAAGGTTGGAGTAAAGTAGATTTTAAGTTGTTTCACTCGGTAGTTGCAGAAAACACCCCGAGAAAACCTTTCCCAGATTTCGACGAGTCCGACAGCTTTCGACCCGATTTCCAGCCAACTCCGGCCACTACTGGGAAACGAAAGGTATAATCCTAAACTACACTTGTTGGTCTTCATTTGGGTAAGTAGATTGTATACTAAGGTTGAGAATCCAGGTTGATCGAAACTTGGGATTTCGTGAATCCAGTTTGAGAATTGGGTCGACTCGACCCGATAACCCAAGCCCATTAACCAATTAACCTAAAATACCCATGGAACCCAACCCAGGTCACTACTTGGCCCAAACCCTTAGGACGGGCTGTCAGGCCCAAAACCATTTGTGTAACCCACTGAACCAAACCCAACCTAGGCTTTCAGCCTATTTGGCTCAGCCTAATCCTAACAACCCAAGCCCAGAACCCAATTAGAACTAGCCCAACCTAACAAACCCAGAACTTGGCCAGCGCGTGGACCTGCGTGGGTGTCTACCTTGGCCGGCGCGTGGAGCACACGCTCTTCCATCGGAGGTACTGTGCTCTGTTGCCAACATCGACGACTTTTCCAGCTAACTTTCTGGTAACCCAAAATGGTGCGTGGCGGCGTGTACGATGGCACATGGCAGTCGGGGCCGCCACCTCGTGGGGGTATATGCAGTCCCCCTTTATGTTTTTCGACGTCCTGAATCCGTTTATAACGTTCGTTTCCCGAAATTCAACCATTTTAGTATAGTTTTATTAATTGGTACCTTTATGTGCTTAGGTGCGTTTGTTGGTGGTGTTTCCATCCACCTATGTTTGCACGACTCTTCGCCAATGGTGTAAGGTGAGTGGACCCCTTCTAAAATGTATATTTTACTATTAGAAATGCGTATATGAAAATCATGATTTAATGGCTACGTTTTATGAAACATTTATGAGTAAATTAGTTTCACGCTTTATGAATTATCATGCTTTATTGACTTTACGTTCTTCATGGTATATATGATTGATGACTGTATACTGACTTATGAATGTGGTTTTACAATATGGCGTTTTAGTTATTGAGCTCCGATTGAGACATATATATATATTAGAAATATTATGTTTATGTTTATGTACTTATTTAGTAATTATTCGAACGATACTGCTTACGGGCGAATGATATCTTTATATGGCTTCGGTCGGGTAATGTAGGGGGCTGCGAGTCGATTGCGATCGTTTGGTTGGTGCCAACTAGCGGGAGATATAAGATTGGCTTCGACCGGGCGTTTGGTTGGTGCTTATGGTCGGGAGATATAAGATTGGCTTTGGCCAGGCATTTGGTTGGTGCCTATGGGCGGAAGATATTTATATTGGCTTCGATCGAGCGTTTGTAGATGGCTTCGGTCGGAAGATATTTATATTGGCTTCGGCCTGGAGATGTTGTGCCTTCGAGCGAATGAAGATATATGTTTATATTTATATATATATATATATATATATATTATATGCCTTGTGCTATTACTACTAAGCAACCTATATACGATATATGTTTTATGAAAGGTTTTATGGCATGTTTGGGTTTTCGAAAAAACCTATTACTTATTATGTTATATGAGTTTTCTAAACATGGGGGTTAGTACGTTAAAGATTAATTGTTTTAGTAGTACTTATATATCAACTTGGTCCACTCATGTTTTGTTTTGCGCCCCCTCAAGACTTAGATTCGAGGCGTACAATCCCGGCGTCAAAGCACTCCCGTATCGGCATCTACGAATTCTCTCAATGTAGGACCTATCTCTTTGTTCATTCAATTTTATATTATTCCTTTTTAGTGTCTTGAATTAGTTGTATGTTTTGAACATGTTCCATAATTGCATATTCATTATAATTAAATTTACAAGGTGTAGTTATGTCGGTTAATTGTTTCTAGTTCTCATGCATCCTAATATGACTTTGTCACATTCGGGTGTCAGTCAACACGTGCCTACCCTAATGTTTGAAGAATATCAGGATCGGACGTGTCATTCTCATTATTGCTAGTTCATGTTGGTCAAGGGAATTTAAGCTAAAATAAGATTGCATGGTAACGTTATATTTTGATCAGGGTGTAATCTCAAGGAGTTGAACCCTCACTAGCAATAAGATCAATGATATTACTTTTACCATTGGCTTTTCTTCCCGATAAAAAGCCGTACATGGCAATAGGCAGCTCCATTAACTTATACGACATGGATATATATTTTATGATCCCTCGGACGATATACATATACAAATGAGAAGGTAGGTAATTTATGATTATATTAATTTTGGAAGCAATATTACAGATTGATGCAGGAGTCCTTCAAGCCAATAGTTAATGTAAGGGCAGAATAGAATCACTACAGGAAAAGTGACTATTAGGGGCAAAATATTAGAGTCAGATATAAGAATTTGCCTCTATTAATTATCATTAGGGGCGAAAATATGATTTAGCCTCTACTAAGGTTTTTTTTTTCTTTTTTGGGTCGAAAATAAGGCTTCATTAATGAAAAGAAGATACAATTTGTGCTAAAAAAGTCTAAACCTAAACAGAGCACAAAACCCTACACAACAAAACAAACATAAGATACAGGACAAGCCCAAACAAGGACCTCTATTAATATTAGCAATAATAGGGGCGGAATTAATTTTCCCTAACGATTTTTTTAATTTAAGCGGGAGATGAAATTTTGGAGGCGTCAAATTTTTGCCAAAATCAACAAGTTTTTGGCAATTAAATTGCCCGTAACAATTTTTAAATTGTTTTAGACTCAGACGAAAAATATATTCATTTAAAAATTATGTTAATATATAAATAATTAATTACTCTAAACCCTATTACTCCATATCTCTTCTTCCTGCGCCGCATGATCTCTATCACCAGATTGCCTTTTTTCCCTTCTTCCTCCCTCTGCCGTCCCTCCTCCTTCCACCTCTCCTGCACTGTGTATTCCCCACCCCCCCCCCCCCCCCGGGGAGAAAGTGAAGGAAATATCGAAAGAAAGGTTTGCATTAATTCAACGGAGAGCAAAACTCGTTCTTTATAGTTTCATTCAAGGTTATTTCTCCTCTAAACTTTCTGTTATGCAGGTTAATTTGAGGATGGAAGAGGTTGAAGTGCAGTTGGTTATATATTCCTGAGTCGATATGTTTAAAGTCCGTCACAAGAAATTTTATTGTAGATGTACGTACTTTCTAATGGATTTTGTTTGTGGATTTTTTTTTTTTTTTTGTACTTATAGATTTTGCTTGTAGATTTAACCGTATGTGGTATTGAAGTTTTATTATTGTTCTATTTGTTTTATAATTGCGGTTATGATTTAGTCTAATAGTTGTTCTTCGCTATATTTACAGTTGCTAATTGAGAAAGAACGCAAGTTGAAATCGTTCGTCGTGCATGGAAGTTAAGAGAAGAAACGGTTTCGAGACTTATTCTAGACAACTTCATCAGAGGTTAAGAACAAGGGATTGAAGAAAAGGTTTATTTTTCTGGAGAAGATGAAGAGTTGTGTTGGGTTTTGTAACAGATGAGAACAGGGAATTATTCAAAAGAAATTATTTATCAACCAAATAAATAATTTTTATTGATTATGTGTGTGCATATATATATATATATATATATATATATATATATATTTTTTTTTTTTTTTTTTATTATTATATTGAAAGTATTTGGGGCGGAATCATTTGCCTTAAATGGTTGAAAGATTTTAGTGGAATATTTTTCAATAAGATTTTTCAACATGGGAGATAAAACTAATAAGTGCAGAAATTTGACACCATTCACCCCTAATAACAATAGCAACGCCTCTTTTAGAGGTGAATATATTTTCCGCTGCTCCTTTTTATTAGGGGCGGTTTTCAAGATATTTGCCTCTAATAAAGACTTTTAGATGCAAATTTTGTTGCCCCTCCCTTTCCATTGCCCCCACCAGCACCAACATCGTCACCAACATCCCCTCATTTGCCAATGCCACCACCTTTGTTTATGCTGCCACTAGTACCCCTACCTTTTCCAATGCCGACACTGACTTCCCTTCCTTTGCCAATACGTCTGTCATCTTTAATTATGCAAAAATGCTACTTTTACTATCTAGTTGTATCATCATTAATATCATCTCTCTCTAATAGAGATGGGATCCATATGCTTTGGCGGGACCTATCTCTGTTAGAGAGATGATACACATGATGAAATAATTAGATGATAAATGTAGTATTACTCTTAATTATGGCCCTTTCCTATTCCTCCTCCAGCTCCGACCTCCACCACCAATTCCTTTACCAATACCTCCCCCAATTCCACCTCCCCTATCGCCACCGACTTGATGGCTCTTCTTCTCTTTTTTATTCTTACGGTGGCTTCCACCACCACCAGCCCCTCCACCTTTTCCAACACAGTCAGGCTTCCCAAAATTAATTGCATTATTGGCAGGTTTTCCAGAGTACCATAACTATAACTGTATGATCCCTTCCCTCCAAAATTAAAACCAAACCTTTTTCCCTCTCCTCCAAACCCACCGCCGCATTAATCCCACCCGGAATGTTGGGATTTCCTGCAGCCGGCACATCAAGGAACCACTCTGTTTTTTTCACTAACTGATTTCCATCATCACTATACATTTGTCCGCATGAGCATGATCATCTATATCTTCCTTATTCCCTGCACACACGACTCAGACATTAAGCTCGTCGCCATGGCCACCTACAAAACTTGAACTCATATTATTTTTTAAAACTCTCAATTGTTGAAATAATTAGTTTGTCTTGATATTTCATTGTTATATCATCAAATAAATATCAAAATGTCGTTAATATTTGATCCATATGTCATCATTGATCATTTTAACATATTTGATTTATGATCATTTTTAGTCAATTCCTACACAAACTTGACATTTTAGAGTTTCAAAAAGTCAAAGAAAATTCACCTTTTGAAATTCTGCCTTGGAGAAAATTCAAGCCTGCACTCAACAATTTCTGTTTTTGATAACAACGGAGAAACTCAGCCCTAAACCCCAAGGAGAAGTCAAAGCAGGGCTGAAACCCTGAACTTACACCTACGTGGATTCCACTTTTATCTATACATGGATGCATTGTAGCACCTTAATTAAATTGTTGTCACAAAGTTTGAAACAATTACTGCATGAAAAATATGTATCAAAATGACTAGGAAAAGCATTCATTGCCTTTTTCTCATTATTGCTAGTTCATATTGGTCAGGAAATTTAAGTTAAAATAAGATTGCATGGTGACATTATATTTTGATCAGGGTGTAATCTCAAGGAGTTAAACCCTCACTAGCAATAAGATCAATGATATTACTTTCACCATTGGCTT